>NC_046225.1:19267910-19568842 GCF_009819885.2 Catharus ustulatus | reverse complement strand
TCAGCTAAATCCTCTTTACCCCTTAGCATGGACAGAAACTTCCTAGCCAGGGCATTATAACAGAAAATACTGAGTAACAAAATGGTTTTGAGGTTAGAGAAACTAACCACTACTGGGATTTACAACACAAATTGGAGCTGGAGGGGTTTAGCCTGGAGAAAAGGAGGCTCAGGGGGACATAATTGCTCTCTACACAACATGAAGGGAGGTTATGGCTAGGTGGTAATTGGCCTCCTCTCCCAAGAAACAAATTGTAAGACAAGAGGAAATGGCCTCAAGTTGTGCCAGGGGTGAATTACTTTGGATATTAGGAAAAACCTCTTCAGTGACAGGGCTGTCAAGCTTTGGAGCAGGCTGCCCAGGGGAGTGATGAAGTCACCATCCCTGGAGACATTTGTAGGTGTTAGGGACACGTAGATGGCACTTTGGGACATGGTTTAGTGGTGGGCTTGGCACAGCTGGGTTAATGGTTGGACTTGATGATCTTAAAGGTCTTTTCCAATCTAAATGATTCTATGAAGAGTTTTGAAATTAGGTAATTCTATGGGTGGTTAGAATTCATAAAGCATATGAAAATGACCTCTGTGTCTACTCATCAAAATTTTCTGAACACACTGAAATATAGTACTTTCATAGCAACAATCCATTCAATAGAACTCGACATTCATTAAATTTTCCCTCTTTCTCTACTGAAAGTAGTGAGAGAAAAAGAAAGAAAAGAAGAAAAGAAAGCAAAAAATGAAGCTCAGTTGTGGCCAAGACTGTCAATCTGTGCCTGACTCTAGAAACAGTGGACAGGCACATTAAAGGACTCCCATAGCCCAGGCTGAGCCTTGGCAATCTCATGAAGTAAATATTCACTGCGACACTTTAAAAACTCCCATTCCCTGCAAATGTAAAGAAACTGCTCCCCAAACTGAAATTCACACTTATTACTAGATTTCTCAACTCCCTTCCAATGGCTGCTAGATGACCAAGCACAGCCATTATTACCAACAAGAAACACTAAGGCTGATAAACTGTAACCAAAATATTTTCGAGCACAAGATGCTATTGTCTTGTTGCTAGGCAAAATCACTTTTTCCTTGACTGAAAAAATAATTAATGCCCCCCTTTTATATGTTAGTAATTTTGCATTTCCATCCCCAAAAGATTTTGGTGAAATATGCTGCCACAAATACTTAATTTCCTCAAGTGCTTCACTGACCGCTGCTGTGGGGATTTTCTTGGCTGGGAACAGCATAGCAGCTTGTTATTTTTAATTGAACAACAATGTACATTAATTCATGTTAGAATCAATGACCAAAATTTAACTGAAACATTTCATTCTTTCATTACAGAAATTCTCCCACTATCAACAGTTATAGAATGGCTGAAAAACACAACACAGCTCCCACTCCTTAATAAAACTAAAACACAGATGAAGGATTCAAATCTACAAGATCTTGGATAACTAAAAATTGTGCCAATGGGCTGTGCAACCGTATTGGCACTGAAACTCACTATTCTCTGATCCTGTTTTTCAGCAGATTGATTAGAAAGTCAGTTGTACTAACAGAAAAGTCCCCTTTTCTAGAGTGAGAAGCTTGTTCACATCCCAAAAATGGAGTACAGTATCAAGAGGATTTTACATTTGGCCCATTCTTATCCATGTGTGTAGTCTGTCACTTTTTTTATATTTTTATTGTCATCTTCAATTAGACATGAAGTTTGTTCTTTCAGTTACAGTACTTTAAAGAGAGTTTGTCCCTCCTGAGTGAAATGGTAGTGTCTGGATTAATGATGATCTTTGGTTTAGTTCTATTTACAAGAAATGAACAAAGAATGTTAGCCCTTTTCCTAGCCCCTCTTCCTCCCATTCCTCAGCAATGGGACTAAAACTTCTTTCAAAGCAATCTGTGGCAATGGTCTATTAGGATGCTGCCAAGTTTTGTGTATTGATTTTAATTCACAATAACTTAATGCAGGTAACAGCTCTTTCTGAACCATAAGACAGGAATATGGATTGAGATTGGAATTGATTGGAGTGTTTTAGAGTATGTCTGAAGAGTACAATGGTGGCTTTAATGCAGATAGTTCAGATACCTGAATTAGCAAAAGCGTGGTGTGGGTGCATTAACCTGCTGGGAACTACACTGGACTGCTTCCAGCAGCCTTGCAAGGGCTCCTGTTCACAAGGAGCTGTGTCACACAGTTCACCTCCTTTTCTGTCTTGAATGGTATGGAAAGATAATTGCAGTCAGGGTAAGAGCCTCTTCCTGTTTCAAAGTCAGATTTCTGTGAACTGTGTGAATTGCTCTGACATGCAAATATGCCCAGAGAGCAGACTGGTAAGGGTCAGTGAGAAGATAAGAGCCAGGGAGCCCAGAGAGATAGCCCTTGACACACAGATGAGCTTAGGTGGGTCCTACCAGGCTTTGCACTGCACCTACCCTGCTGTCAAGCTGTGGCCCCAGCCAGGTCTCAAAACACTTGAATTGCTTGATATCCACCTTATCTAGTATATAGTACCTTCTACTTCAGAAAAATGGGTTGAAAATAACAATAATTGAAAAAAAATAGGTGCTCGGTTTCCCAGCAGGCTGTGAGATTAAAGCTCGTCAGATGAATGATCACAGTAGTGAATAACTGTATACTTTATGACCTGTTTTAATACAAGCTAGGTACCTCAAAGGGACATAAAACAGCTATTAAAAACGGCCTGTGCCCAGTCAGTAGCAATTTAAACTTGGCCCTTGTACAGGTGTGGTGGTTGGAAGAGGAATACAGAGACAGGTTCTGCCTCTATCAAGGAATATTTTAGTTTCTGCTTTTATAATAATGATTTTAATTGTTACAATTTTGGGTACTACTGTGGTCCAATATACTAGTACATATAAATGCATATATATATACAGTATAATAAATACCTCAACTAAAATTATTTTTCATAAAAGATTGTGGGCACTAGGGCAGAGATAGAGCTGCCTGATGGAATGAAGGGACTTTACAGAATTCCACAGCATTCAGTTATGAAAATGGGGAATGGGATCAGGACTGCATGAGAAAAATGATCATCAAAAACATTGGGAGACAGTATAAGAAGCATTATCTATGAGACTATTGCAGACTATTATAAAATATTTATTCAATATTTAACGAGGTATCCTGCACATAATCTTTCCTGAGGTTGATCTTTATTGTACAGTCATTAATTGATGCTTTTATCCCGACATTTTTAATCCTTTATCACTTCTGACTATTTGTTCCTCTGCATATGCTTAAACACTGTCTTATTTTATCTTTCTTATGCCTGTCCTTTACTCTGAAAGTTACTCCAGCTTTGGAAAGAACTTTCTTTAAAACTTTCTTTAAGCCAGTATTGGAATTCAAATCCCAAAGACAGTTTCAGCTTTTAAAACCAGGCTTTAGCTTCATATCTTACTTTTCATCTTCTCTCAGAGTGGTAAATTCAGTAGAAAAAGGGACTGAAGACGCACATCTCCTGCCAGCTCATGTCCCTAAAGACATTGTCTGCTTTCATATTTCTTTCTTTTCTAATCTGGGCAACAAATGCTCATGAATTTGATACCAACCACTGAGAATTAAACTAGTCCGCATAAGATAACATTTTCCGTGGTGCAAAGGATGTTTCTTAATTATGTTTTTCTTTCTGTGCTTATCTACCCTTTTGCCAATCCTTTCACTACATCACATCCCAGAGTGCCCACCTGCAGCCAAGGGTGACCAACCTGCAGCTCCCTGCAAGTAACCCAGGTAATAACCCTCTGTTAGATACTGTGTACAGGGATGTATGGCAAAGCATAACTCAGCATGACTTGCTGTTATCTGTCTTTCCTTTATCCTGCCTGCCTTCTCAGGACCCTCCAGATATGAAAATACATTCCTGTTTGGGAGCTGTTTTGAATTTTCATGTAGAGTCACAAATATCTTTTGCACCATTAGGATGTTATATCTTAGGCACTTTCAGGAAAGGCTTTGTACTCTGTACTAGTCAAGGTTTTAATGCTTTAAAACAGGGAAATTCAAACCTTTTTCTGTTTGGAACAATAGGGGCTGTTTAAGAAAATATGATTTTACAAATACCTGCTGCCCTATTCATTGTCAAACGTAGCAAATCTAATTCCGTTTCCAATATCTTAATATTCATATGAATGATTCAGTAATTGTCGTGGCTAATAAAATGGCACTATGAGAATATCTGCTGCATTTTAGGTCTTTTTCAATAAAACTGAACCATTGAAAAAAAGAATAAACTGAGACAGCCAAAATGGATATACAGCTAAATTTATTCTTGGGCAACTGTTCATTCAAGACACTCTGAAATTGTTTGGAATAGCTATGCTGACCTTTGATTGAGCTACATTTCAGAAATTCAGAATACATTTCAGAAATTCACCAGCAAGTGGCTTGAACTTAAGAGCAACTTGTCAAACACAAAGTTCAGACTTCAGCTTTGTGTGTGGAAGGAGTCCAAGGCAGAGACATCTGATATTTAAGATAGACAAAATAACCCTTTTCTGAAAGTGTAGAAAGTGTGGTACTAATCCAACTGAGATTAAAACATTGAATTATGTGTACACAAACATGACCATAGTTCTCAGAATAAACCTCAAAGAATATTTCTTACTGCTATTTATGCAAAGGAGAGCATTCACATTTACTGCAGAAGGACCAGGATTCTCTGCCAAGAGAAACCACATGATTTCCAGTTTGGGGCTATACTGTATTCTGCCATCCTCACAAAGAGACTTTGGTTAAGGTCTGCAGATATGTAGCTCATAATTATTAAACATACTTAGGGAAAGAAATTAGTAGAAGGATGTGGATGATGGGAATTATTCAGCATTTGCTTATTGAAAGTCTGAGGAAATATGAAGTCACAATCATTATGATTTTCAGACTCCAGAAGGTTTCATTTCATTAGTATAATGAACCCAAGTGTTACAATTTGCTATCCTCTCAAATTCCACTGCCATTTAAAAAAAAAAGTCCTTTTCAATGTGAAGGCATAACAAAATGAAATTGGAAGAGGAGGAGTGCTATCTAAAAAGGCATGAGAAATTTGAACTGTTAACGAAGCAAATTTACAAATTAATGTGAACTTCTCAACTCTCAATGAAAAAGAAACCTATTAATATTGAAAGGTATTAATAATTAATTTTAACATTTGTTTCCCTGGATCAAGATCATTCTGTTAGAAAATAGCAGAATTAATAACAATAACTGTATGATACTTTATTTTTAACAGAAATATGTTGACTTAATTCAAGAAAGGAGAGAAAGATGGAAGAGAAAATATAACAAAGATCATCACTAAAATAAATCAGTAAAATCCCTCCTGCCCTCACATCCAAGGTAAGAATCACACATTTTCATCACAGAGGGTAAATAAAAATCTCCAGTTTTGTCCTATCCAGAAGATATAAAACTAGTGAGTAGACTGAAATGCCCTGTGCTCTGTGTTGAACTTTAAACATCTGTCTTTGCTTTTAAAATTGCTGTAGAATCCTACCAGCATAGGTAATTATTTTTCTATATCTTTGCAAGTTGATAAATATTCATGCAATAATAATGTGAAAGAAGAAGCTCTCTGTCAAGGTAACAAAGATAAAGGGGATAAAGCAGGAACAGTGGGGAGAGAGGGAAGAACTACTACTAAAAACAATGCTAATATTCTAATTCAAATTTATTTTTCTAGCCAGAATCCACAGATCATTTTTGTCAACAAATAATTATACTGAACCAATTAATAGGAGCATAAGGCAAAACCAGCGTCTTCCCCCTCTCTGTTACTACTTTTTTTTTTTTTTTTATTTTTTCTGTGCATTCATTCTTCCTTGGCTGGCTTTTGCTGTTGTTTAGCTGGTTTTGGGTTCTTTTTTAGATTTGTGGGGTTTCTTTGGTTGTTGTTTGGTTTGGTTTGTTTCGTCTTGCAGACACTACCACAGGAAGTTCTCTAATGTACTAGGAGCTGGAACACAATGTTCACCCTGACAGATAAAGGTGTTAAACATCCATAAAATAACTGGAGAGGTATGAAAATGTTCTGTCTGTGGCACTGACATGCTCTGGTGATTTCACCTTCCACCCTGGACAGAGCCTCTTCCTGCATCGTGCACTGTCAGCAGTGCAAACCCTGAAAACTCCTTGTCTTGTTTATAAAACAGTGCTGGGCCCTCAGACACCGAACTCAAACACAAGTAGAGAGTAGCAAGAGGGAAATAGCTCAATCCAACCTTGACAGTTCTGCAGCCCTGGATCAACTTTGTATTTCTGCATTGGGTCCAAAGAGGGCTATATGTCTCATATTATTTTCTTTTTTTGTATTTCTTTACTTTTTTCCACGCTTAAAAACTTCTCCTTAAGCTGAGTTTATGTCAGGGAATACACTGGCCTCATAACACGAATTCCTATTCTGGTAGACATTTTCTGTTCAGCTTTAAACCAAGAATTTTTCTTACTGTAAGATGTCCACACAAGGGAGGAACCTCGTTGATGAAAAGCTAGGATAAGACAGTAGATGTTTCACCAAACTAACATTACTTGACCTAAGCTGACCTTGAGTATTTTCTGAGTGCAACAATTTGTGTTAGCTGCACTCAGTTTGCCAAGGTGATTGGAACTGAATCATTTAGAGCTTCAGCTAGGTAACTTTACCCAACAGGGCACTCGAGGGTGCCCTTTATCAGCTCACATGCTTGTGTTACCTAATTCAGAATGTGCCTGTGAAAGAAAGAGGTTCTAATGTGTTTGATTCAGTCTGAAATGTGAGGTACTGACAAATTATTTTATTTTGTGAACACTTATCCATCTTTCTGGGTTTTTTTGACCAGCTTAAATCAGACCCTCTAACACTAACTACTTTCTTGGCAAAACGGTGCACTTCATAAAAAGATGAGGCAACAGGAAGAAAAAGCATTCCTGCTAGTGCAGAAGGATGAGCTCTGCTTACCAGCACAGTCACCACGCGCAGAACCACTCCTCGCATGTTGTTCTCCAGCTTTCTATCTGTCAGTGACCCATTCAGACCAGTTACGGGATTCCAGCAGCCAAGCTAAAAGAGAAAACAAAATAAAATAATTTTCTTATTGCCTTTAAAACTTTGCTAGTCACTCCTCCTAGGTGACTTTAAATGTATGAAATAGAATACCTTCTGGAATCAATGGGATGGAAACTCAGGGAATGGCTTGTGCACAGATTCATCTTGAAATTGAAAATCAAGCAATTAAAGAATATCAGTTTTTTTATTTTAAATACCAGTGTGCAATAGATGACAGCATTCAGGATTTGGGGTTATATGCATTGCTTTAAAAGAGGTCAGAGAAGATTTCAATATTACTGAAAAACATTTAAAAAGTACTGTAGCTGTAAAAATATTTCTACCTTGCTTTCAGTAATACACTAATTGGAGAAATAATAGCTACCATTATTTTAGCACGCTCTCTGCTCCAGCCCATTCTTCTAGTGAAACTCTGAGAAAAGGAAATACACCAGCTCTAATTAAAGCTTATACTACAAATTGGTAATGAAACAGTAGTGATTTTAAGCCAGGTTAAAAATCACATTTAAAAATGATTAAGGAAAGGACCACTGGATAGGCACATAACAGTATTGAGAGAGTACTGCAATAGATAATGCAGAAGAAGTTAATCTATGCTATTCTTTACATTGTTGCTATGGTATTTCTTGAGCTTCTGTGGATGAAGCTTTTGCTCAGGAATGTCTCTAGGATTATCTGTCTTTCAATCTGGGTGTAGTAGATACTGACTTGTAATTCAACTTCTCTGAAAACATAACTTACCTGGTTTTTTGTATGATGGTAGATGCTTTTTTTGAGCACAGAGAAACAAATCGATCAATACATCAAACACATCCTTTAGCACCACACACCAAGATAACCAGTTTCATTTTGGAAATTCATCACCACACTCAGCTGGCCTGCACGATTATCAGTGTTAAATCCAAAACCCAACAGAAGGACAATGACTGACTTCAGAGGACTTTGGAGCAGAGTCTCAATTAAGGCAGGTAAACCAATTGTCCATGTGAAGTCATTACACAGCCAAAGAGACAGGCACCTGCAGCTACCAGTTCTTGCTCTGAATCACCTTCTCCATGGACTGTGAATGAAATCTTTGCAGGGATGCTCATCTTCTGACTCTTATTTAAAGGACCAAAAGGTTTCACTCCCTCTGACAAACCAAGATTAACATCAGTAGGCTATTGTTAGTTCCAGTGGCCTCTACTCTTGGAGAATTCAATACCACAATCTGAGAGAAACAAACCACAAACCATGGAAAATATCACTGTAATTTCACACAGAGTCACAGAAATGGCAGGTTGCCTCAAACCATCTGAAAGGGTTTGTAAAGAAGGGGGCTCTGCTGGCTGTACTCGAACAGGAATTTACAGAATCATTATTTTCAGTACTTCATGTGAAAAGGCTTTGAATATGTGTTTCATAGATCTTTCAAAGTGAAACAAAACAAGGAACAAACGTTAAGCAAACATATTTAACAATTTTAGAAGTGAGTTATCTGAAATATTTGTTCTCTTCATTACACCTATTAGACTAGAGCAACTGCTACAATTTAAAATTTCAATATGTTCATATCAATTATTTGAAGATGCCTCCTTAAGAAATTAATGTCTCAAATAGTAAAAATTAAAAACTTTGTTCAATGATATAGAAGTCAGATTTGTCTCAATGGTCTCACAGGTCTTTTTCAATCTAAATGATCCCATGATCCTATGTTTCTCAAAAGAAAATGGCCTTAAAACAACGTGGCCACTTCTCTCTGCTGCTTTCAGAAGTACTCACAGCTAATTCTCACCCTTCTGAAGTCAAGGTTATCCCACAGTCAGTAAATGAGTGAAGGTAATGCTGAGCCTACTTGCAATCACAGGTAATGACTGAATCAAGGATCTGCTAGATCCAGAACCCCAGATAAACTGAAAACTACAACAGGATACAAGGAGAAACAAAATCAGGAGGTGTCCTATTGATCTCTTGAAATTGCTCATCTTTCCTATGGCAGTATCTAAATAAACAAATTATCTAAAAAAACAAATTATTCCCGTTTGGTTTCCCCACTTTGTGCTCCCATCTGATCACAAACACCAGCAAGAGATCACAACAGCCCTCTCTGCTACTTCTGGTCCTGCTCAGGGTATCCAGCTGTTCTCTAGTCGTGGATGGACTCCTGACACATTCCAAGCCCTCACCACTCCCCTGGCAAAGTCCTGCAACACCTTGAGCTGGATAACCTAAGTGCTGAAGCGCATTCCCTATAACAGTACAGTGAAATGCAGCAAACGTACTTGCACTGTACTTTGTATACAGAGACAAACAACTGACATCCTATAAAGCAAAGCTTTTCATGGGCTACATTTTCTGCACAAAAAATAGTGAAACAGTACTAAGTTCACAGCAAAACTGCATTAAATTAATTCAGTGATTGTCATTCTTAGTCACACAAAGAAACTAATTAGAACTTAGATCCAATTAGCATACCCAAATGTGTTGGATGTATAATTACTGCAGAAACTCTGCTGCTTTTGCCAGAACTAAAACCCTAGGAAGTTGCTGAAGAGCCTTTTTATCTTTTTGAGGTTAAAGTCCATTTTTAATTATGTACATTAATGTTCACGTATTTATATAATTAAGCTTTTAGCCCAACCCTACCTTTTCTAGGGCAAAACCCCCACCACCAACATAACATTTCTGGAAATTCAGCATAGCACTAATTTTCCTTTAAGAAGGCACTTTTTATTTTTCAATTATTGTTCACTTAATTTTCAATTCAATTGTTCCTTTATGCAGCTCAGTCATGGTGAAGACAAATATGCAGTGTCTTGCCAATAAAGTTGAAATTGATTTTGAGTGGGAGCTGCTTACTGTTATTAGGAGAAAACAAATCAGCATTTATTGATGACAATTTGAGCTTGTCATTGCAGAAAGGAACAAATGTAACTACTGCTGAAACATCAAGACGGGGGTGGTATGAAGCTCCCTCTTCAGCTTTGTCTCCTTTAACTGCTTCTGCAAAACATTTGCTGTTTCTGCAGTTACTTCCTTTTTCTTTTGTTCTCTCTCTGATGGTTGAAATGAGAGAATAGATCAGACAATAACAGAATATCACATTAATTCTGGTGGATTTAGGCAGAGGGTGATGGGAACTCTCTTACTGAGCACAGTGCTTGTCATCTTCTACCACACAAAATTTATCATTTATAGTGCTTTGAACTTCTGTTTCAGTTTCTTTTATTTATTCTAATGACAGCTTTCACTCTTCTAGGTTTAATGTAATATGATGAAGATGGAAAAGTTGTCAGTCTTCTACTTCCTTTGATATCCAATTTGCAATCTCTTTCTGTTCATCTCACATCCCAGCTTGTTATCCTTACTATCATCAATGTCAAAATGGGCTTTGTTCTCCTGTTTTGCTGGCAAAGCCAAAAATTTACTTCCCTTCTTCATTAGAAAATTTTGACTATATGAACAATGCATTATGGAAGGCCTTTAACTTGTATATCAATATTAAAGTAGGCAAAATTCATTTCATGTGTAGTTACAATTTAATTATTTATAAGGAATTTGGAACACTAAAGTCTATAATGCCTTTATGACAGAACTTACAGCCAGTTTTCCTCCCCTACTTCCCATGCAACCAGCGAACTGCTGAATATCTGAAACCTTTCACTTATTTTTCTGGCAGAGTAAAATGCAGATTGTGTCAATTAATCAAGAAAAATACATTGGCCTCCTGGTATTGTCACATTTGAAGACCATCAGAGAAAATACAGATGAATTACTTAAGTGCTTGTCACTACATCAATGTTTAGAGTGTTCTGTTACTTCAATTAACATAGAAAATATACAGGAGCTGGTTTATCCAGTGCCACCACCTTGGAACTCAGACTGCATTGCCACAACACTATCTAGGGTCCAGAGCAGAAAACATTCTAGAGGGGGTGCAGTGGAAATTTGAGAGATAAAACTGCACTGCATCTGCAATCCAAATCTATAAGGACATCGGGAGCACTGGCTCCTCTTTCATTTATTTGTCATTTAAAGAAAAAATCAGAACAATATCTTGGTTTTTAGTAGGGACAGCCTGACAAAACAGGAAATGCCTATGACAGAGCAGCTCATAGAGAGCTGGTGAACCACAGAAATCACATCCTCCCTGCCTGAAGTACTCATGTGCACTTCAGAATCTCCTCCACAATTTTCACCAGGGTCCAACCTGCTTTAGGACCTGAATTCTTACAAGGTCTGACTTCCACAGAAGAAATGTGTGTTAGTAATCCCCTTTTCCATTCCAAAGCATACTGAATTCAGAGAAATGGATAAGACCCCATGAAGCTGTGACAAAATGACCCTCAGCTGGAAGGTTGAACTCCCAGGAGGGCCAGGAAGACTAGAAATGGGGCACACAACAAAAAATAATGAAGAAAAAGGTGGAGGTATTTTTGGTGATCTGTGGATTCAGCATTTGCAAAATTTTCTAGGACATCAGTTTAGGCAAAATTCAAGCAGGACAAGTAGAAATTGTTTTGCACAGAGTATTCCTGATGCTTCTTGTGAGCTGTTGTTTAAATGTCCAGCAGAAACTGGAAATCAGACACTAAATTCTATTGCTTAAAAACTGTCTCACAGAAGAAACACCATAAAATATATCTTCCGGTTGTCAATATGATACTGTAAATTATGTAAAATGTAGTCAGATGTTCTGTTACCTGGTTAAAGAGTCCTTTCAGTTCAGCTTTTTAGGCAGCAACCAACAGCTGATCAACCAAATCTGCAAAAATCTGGTGGCCAGGAGTTAACTGAGGGCTTTTGTACCCCTGGGCTTGATTAAAGAAGCAAGGATCAGTTTTGCTCTTCACAGCAATCTCCTAATAGAATTGGTTAGCAGGAACACTTTCTGTGTCTAACTGCTGCCTTCACCAAGGCTTAGGTAATAGCAAATAGTACGTTGTTAAAATCAATAGAAAATACTGTGCTCAACAATTGGATAATGTATAGCAGCACTTGTTTCTCTTACATTTTGTGTGGCAAAATCTATATAGTTCTGTGCATTCTGTTAATTGTTTTGTACAGTGTGTTTTATTACTTTAATTTGTCTCTGGCCTAGAAGGAATGGCCTGCCCCTAGACTTACTCTGTTATTTTCAAGTTGTTAGGAGGATGTGAATACTCAAGTTTAGTTTTATATCCAGTGCACTAAGGATTGTAATTGCAGCAGTTGAGGTGGGCTATTTGTTTTCTTAACTGATCATAGACACAAGTGTAACTGACCTCAGTAGGAATTTCTCTCCTCAAAGCCAAGGCACAAGGCAGAATAACACTGAACAGAGTTAATAAAATATTTTGCTTTGGGGACTACCCAAATTTCCTTTTCTTACTGAACTGAAATAAAGAAGCTAATGGAAAGTTACCTGCTGGTAACCTGCTGTTTATTTGCCTGCTAGCTCCTGACTCGGTGTTTTCTCAAGGACCTAGATTGCTGCCAGAAGTTATAATTGGGTATTTTAGACCACTAACAAATGTTGAATTTACAGGGGAAACAACATAGGCTTAATAGGTTCTCCCACTGCATGCTCTACTCACAAAATTGATGCTTAGTGCTTAGGCCAAGCTTCTAGAATCTAATGGTATAATTTTTCAAATGTATAGTAAATCACCATATCTCAAAGAAAACGTACCATCTCTCCAAGCTAGTGGTATCATTGTAATGATCCCTGACTTCCCCCCCCCTCTCTGCCCCCACATCTCTTTGTCTCTGGTTTACTTTCTCTATTTTTTCTTTCCCTTTCATTTGAAATTTGGTGGTCTTAATCTACAATTTTCTCCTTCTGTCATCTCTTTGGAAAATACCCTTTTTCCCTCCTTTAGTCCTTTCTTTCCTGTGAATTCAGTACTCCCAGCAGCTCCCTAACCTGTGGTTATCTTCCTCTTTCCTACATTGCAATACCTCTTGCCATCCATTTCTCTGTGTTCTTTCAGTGTACTTACTGTCCTCTCTGCTTTTCTGTCCCTTCATCTTCCTTTCATTTCCTGTAGCTTTTTCCTGTCTTATTTATTTATTTATTTATTTATTTATTTATTCCCTTGGTTGTTTTCTTTTTTTTTTGGGTTTGGGTTGTTCAAGGGACATCACTTTTCACCACATCCAGCGTTGACTCATTTTTCAAAGCACTTTGGGTCCATTCTCCTTTCTCTTTGCCCTTGGATCTCCTTTTCCCCCAAGCAGTCCTCTCAGCAAACTTCTCCTCAGCTCCTCCTTCTCCTTTTGTATTATGAGGGAGACGGGACTTAACAAAATAAATTACAGTAATTTCATGAATACAAGCTGCACCATTTTGACTAAAATTTTGCTCCCACACCAGAAATGCGGCTAATACTCAGGAGCTGCTAATATGTGAATAATTTTCTGACATTTCCAACCCCAGGAGTGCAAACCCAGGTACTGAGCCAAGCACCGGCCAGTAAAACCCGGGTTTACGCGATTGTTACACATTGGTTACTCTGTTGCGCAGCGGGTGGAGCCGGGATGCCTGCTGGCAGCGCAGGAGGGGGAGGGAGACAGGGGAGCTCCCTCCTTCCTTCCTCTCCCGCAGCTTGGGGGAGGCAGGGGCTCTGTGCTGCCATCCCTGTGGCTCAGGAGGGAGGCAGGGGGGCTCTCTCCTGCCATCCCCGCGGCTCGGGGGGAGGCGGAAGGCTTCCGTTCTCTCCTGCCGCCGCGGGAGCGGGGGGGCTCCGTCCCTGCCTCCCACCACCACCGTGGGTGCCGGCGCGCTCTGTGTCCCCCTGCCACCACGGGGCAGCGCTGGGCCGGGGTGAGCGAGCCCAGCAGCAGCAGTGGCCGGCCCCAAGCGGCCCTGCCGAGCGGCCCCACCGAGCTGGGTCACCTGGCCCCGTCAGCAGCCCCGAGTGGGTCGAGCCCTCACAGCCCAAGCCAAGCCAGTAAACCCCGCCTTGCCGTGATTCTGTTACTATTTGGCAACTTTGTTGCACGCGGGTCCTCGCTGCGAACGACAGAGCGGCTTATAATTGGGTGCGGCTTATTTATGGACAAAGAACGAAATATTTGCCAACACCCAGAGATGCGGCTTATACTCAATGCGGCTTGTATTCGTGAATTTACTGTACTGTATAGCCCTGTTTCCTTTGCTTTCATCTTTCCTGTTTTTTTTTTTTTACTCCTATCCCCTGACAACCTTACACAACTCTGAAGAAGAGAGTCAGATAAGGATAGTAATGAGTCAGATGTTGATCTCTTTTTCTCTTTTCCCATTGCCTCCATATTTCAATTAAAGTCAAACACTCAGAAAAGCCTGTTCTTTGACCCAATACAAACCTCACCCCTTTGCTAAAAAATTTCTTCATACTGCCAGAGTAAAACCCATGAATATAACTTTCATTTGACACTGGAAGCTTTCACTGATGTCGGAATTATTCCAGGGTAATTGATAATACCAAGGAAATTCAGGTTTGTGTATGGTTTAAATATAGTCACTTTGATTTTTAATTGCAAATGCTTGTCTCCCTTCTCATTAAGTATATTAAGAGTTAAAAAGGATGTCTTTTATCTAAGTCATGTAAGGTCTGGAAGAAAACCAAAAACCTTAAAATCAGGTTTTTTAGATGAACTTGGTCTGTTTTATTCACCACTGCATCTTTATGAAATCAGAAAAAAATACTCAAGGTCACTACTCCAGCTTGTATTAAATCACAATATGTACGCTTTTGATACCATCACAAAACCTTTGATCAAGCCTATTCAGTGAAAAACAATGAAAAGCACTGTTTTCCACTTGGTTGCATGAAACTCCCTCTCTACAGGTAGCAAGAAAACACACAGAGCACATTTCAGGTTCTCATCAGCTCCCAGCAGCATTCAAACACTCTTCAGCAGACTCCCAGCACTACCCTCAGCTTAGTAAGGGTTTTTTTTGAGATCTGGATTTTCAGAAGTGGTTTGTCAAACTGGAATATCAACAGAACCTGTTTGCTGTTGCAGGGATCAAGAATTCTGGAGGCAGCATTCCAGTAAGAAATCCAAATAGTAATAGTGCAAAGCAAATCCACCACTGCTTCATTTGGAGGGAAGTCGGTTTACAGAGAAGCATTCAGAATAAGCCCAGTCCAGCAAACCATGCAAGTGGATCCTTCAGAGTAGAGTAAAGTGGCCTATGGTGAATGCCCTGCTTCTGCAGCAGAGTGCTGCCAGTGCTGAGCTACTTGGGCACCTCCACACTGCAACGCAGTCAGCTCAGTGAGCGTGGATGCTTAGAAGCACCTTGGCTTTGATTTTTTCTGCAATAAAGATCTCCCCTTCCATATCATCACTGAATTAGTAGTCTGGGAGTCAGCTCTGGAAGTAAACCTACATGGAGAATTGTGTATTAGATTCATCATTCTCCAAGCTGGGAAGAAAAAGAAAGGTTCCTGGGTAGCTCCAGCCCAAGAACTGCAGTAGCAGAGCGGTAGTACAGACCTGTGCTTTCACTGAAGTAATCAGTGCTCATTTTAAAGGTAGCTAGGAAGGAATGCATGTTTAGGTATACAAGGGGCTCAGTGGGGCCCCAAAACGTCTGGACTAATTTCAGTGGCCCCTCTTTAGCTTTTTTTTTTTTTTTTAAGTGTAAGCAGAATTTTCCCACACTACTCTCACAGCAATGCATCAAGGAACTCTACATCTGGTTATCTTTTCATATGAATACAATGTTATGAAGTATACTTTTTTCAGGCAAAGCATATGGGAATCTCCATTTTTCTTTGGCAGGCTAAAGGATTTTAAAGGAAGGGATACCTCAGCACTATTTACTCAAAGGTGTATTTATTTATTTATTCAGCTACTGAATGCTCCCTGGGTAGTACTGCTGTGGTTGTTTTCCTCACACACAAAAAGCCCACTGGACTTGGGTGAAGGGTGGAGGATGTTCCTAGGATGCACTTACCATGGAAATACATGTCCTGAAAACCCTGGAAATAGAACAACCTCACTGCATATCATACTTAGCATCTTTGTCATTGCTACACAATTCTCAACTTCACCATGAAACGCCAAATTAGAAAGGGACACAGAAAAACACCTCCTTTCCTTATTGGAGGCACTGATGTACTGACATGAAAACACTTCCTCCAAATGCCAGATACAAAGTCAAGGAGAGGCAGCTGTGATAAGATTACTATTTTTATCTCAAAGACTGTGGGTCCCTGTCTCCTCAGACACATTCATGAAAAGCAAAGGAATTAGCATGTAGGTATTGCAAGAACATGCACCAGTGTTCAGCACAGACAATTTCTGTATCTTCAACCATATTTGTACCTGTCCAGAAGCTGTTCAAACTTATACAACATCAAAGTATCTTACACTTCCTGCTGCTCAGCACAGCAGTTTGCCAGCTCTTTCTTAAACGTAGTACAAAGAAAGAGCTGACAAGAACATCTTCTTTTCATACATGCAACACACCTTCCAAGCACAGTGGCTAGGAAGCAGCTGCTTACAAAGCATCAACACCAAAAAGCAAATATTAAAAAAAAAAAAAAAATAAAAAAGAGAGAAAGAAAGAAAAAAGCTGATGGACCATGAGAAATTTGCATGAAAGGGCAACTTAGCTTATTTCCATTTAAAACATGCATACGTGAAGGCACTCTGGAGAGTGCCGAAAGAATGAAGAGCTTAGGTAAAAAGTGACAAACCAAAACAAGCTTTTACTCAAATATTTTGCTTTAGATTTCTCACGACAGAGAAGCTAACATGGCAGTGCAGCAGGAGAAGCACTAGATGACAAACTGCTTTCCATTGATTCTTCAGATTCCTGGGATGCTTAAATGAGGAACACAGAAATGGAAACAGTCTTTGCTTACACATAGATCAATACACTGTTTCTAAAATTCAGGATTTATTCTTAGCGTTGGCAGAAAAAAGGAGGTCTGTTAAGCTGGATGTGTCACAGACTTACCAGCTTGATACTGGCTAGTAAATCAAAGCTGCATTTTGCTACTGCTATGTTAGAAAATATTACTCCAGTATAACCCACGCTCACAGAGTATAAGGCTACAGAGTCACCAGCTTTTAGTGCATTATGGAGCAGATGTTACACATTATTTACTGGGTCTTATATTTATGAGAGTTTGGTAGTGAAGAAAATAAGATTGTTGGGTGTTTTTTTCCATCCTTCAGCACAGAGAAGCTTTCTTTGGAATCAGAACTATTAGTAAAGACAAAAAAATTTACCACAGCAGTGACCAAGCAGAGTTAGCTATCAGTACCAGGCCCCAGCTGAGAAGAACCAGCACCTTCTTCTGAAAGCTCCCTTTTGACCAGAAAGGTCAAGAGTGAATTTGAGGAGATGGTTGTGGCCAACAACCCATATTACAAGAAGTAACTTCTTCCCACTACATTCAACTCCAATGAGAGTAAGTGTGCTCACCTAGAGTCCTAAAGATCAGCACAGGTAGCAGGAGCACTGAGCACTGGGAAATGTTTGAGTAATGCAGTCTGGCTCATACCTGGGGTCCCTCCGTCTATGGGGCCCAGATGATACTTTCTAAAATTTTGGCCTGCAGATGGTCTAGCCTTAATTGCAAAGCAAAGGCCTCTTTAGCATCAATGGACTGTTACTGAAATCATCTTTGGTCTAAAGGCCACGAACTGCTATGCTGATAACCAAATGTTATACTGATATTGGTCAAAAGCAATTCTCTAACTACTGACACTATCAACTCACCTTCAGCACAGTCAATACACTCAACTTCATTCCTTTCTATATGCCAGAGGGCATTTGCTTCATCTTTAGGTAGCAGAAAGGCTGTCCCTAAACCAGATCTGTACTCCTATGGCTTTTTGATGATGCCTTCAATGACACTTGAGAGGCATCACCACCTTACCAGCAACAAAAGTGTAATTCTGATTGCCTGGTGGCTTTTCCTGAGAGCAGTGCTGTAGAGCTACCACAGCTATATAACCTGTTTAAAATATCTGTGTTACACTTGTGCATGCTACACAACATACATGGTTGAGAACAAATTTGGAGTCCACTAGGTTTACTACTAGTCGGGTCTCCACTGAGGTGTATCTAGATCCTATCAGTGGAGCCACATGCAGGAGTGGGTATTCTGCATTAAAGAAATAGAGGCATTAATGTGATTCAATTTAATATGCTTTCATAAACATGAAATGGCAAATGATATGCTGTAGAGTTCCTGAAGACTTAAATAAAAGATCCTTGTAGAAAATAGTAAATCATTAGTTTAAAAGGTTAAATGACACATCTAATAAGCCCTGTCTAGAATAGCTGAATCACTGAAATAAATTTTTGTTACAAATGAACATCACTGTTCTAGTGACACTGGAATTTGCCAGAAAAATAAATTAGAAATATATCTTAGTAATTAAAACTACAGAAACATATGATAAATCTGTTTTGCAAAGGATGAGAATTGTATTCGCTAGAACACTATATTCCTACAATAGATTAATACACACTGCTGAAATTGGGTAAGGAAACCAAGGACTTTAAACCACTGAGAATTTTCCTTAGTTAGTTTGATATTGCAGAGATCCTTCTAAGAACATATTGGCATATATGGCAGTGATAATTTAATCAGCTAAGTAGTAATACTATGCTCATCACTACAGTCTTTCTGGGATTTAATTTTAAGGGATCATACCTATTTTAAAAATCATCTCTTCATTTGAAAAGATCTACTGCTTTTAAGAAGAAAGGTCTGTCTTAAATGTACATTAAGAAATCAGTATTTAGGCTCAAATTATCAGCCTCTTCTCATATAAGAAATTTCTTTCAAGGGTGGCTTAAAAATGTCATCTTTCCAAATGCTAGAAAGAATCCAAAACCAGAATCCTCGAGTCTTTTTCTCCACACACCTGTGTGCACGAGCGCATTATCTCCCAGTGCACACTCATAGATTTTGCCTGGGGACACTGATCATTTTTCAAGGACCAGGCCCTATGGTTAACAGCTGCTGGAGAAAGTGTAAATGCCTGCACGACTGAGAGTGCTTTCTTGAAATCTGACTCTTGATATTACTCTTGTCCAAGAGTTCAGTTCTATTATAGTTTTGATGGAGAATGTTACTGGTGTTCATAAAACTCCAAGATATTATTACTTTTCCCTTCAAAACTAACCTCCATTTATGCAATCCCAGGTAATAGGCTGTAAGTCCCCTACTTCAGGCTAGAGAGACAAAAAAACCCCAGAGCCTGTTACCTGGTGTGGCATCAATCCACTGTCTAAAGCAGAGATGAATGCCATTAGTCTGTCAGCATTTGTTCTTATTTAAATGCTTTAGCCACTTTCATTAACTGTGTTGGCATAGCTATATATTACCCATTTAACCTGCACTTCATTGCACTTCTAATATGCAATCAGGTTTTGCAAACATGAACCTGAATATAAGGCAGTCGAGAGTTGGAGTCTGGGTTGGTGTGAGCCAGAGAATTTTAGTGAAAATAAGGCTCACTATCCTATGAGAATCCAATCCTATCCCTACACTTGCAAATGCAACTATATTTCTTCTCAGAATAGATCCTGAATGTGTCTCCATTTTTAGTACAACACCTGGGATCTATGCTCAGCTCACTTTTCATTGCATTAAAACACTAATTAAAATGAGAATTTTTACTGCTATAGGAAACATAAATTGCCTCTATGCAAGATGCACCAAAACTGAGTGAATAATTCATCTATTTTTCGTATACAAATTTATTCATGGAATAATATCATGTAATAGCTCCTTTATGGAGATTACAGGCAGCTTCTCCAAAGAATTCAATAATCAGAAAGCTATGCTGGTTTGTTTGCCTGGGCACGTTGTCCTTACAGGACATCTTTTTTTCATTATTGGACTGTCTGGTTTCTGGCATGAACATCTGCATTTATCAGTTAAATCCTTATCAGGTTTACAATCTGTGAAAATACAGACCACATGCTTTCTAAGAAAGCATTAACAATAATCTAGTGCAAGCATTACACAGCACATGACAGTCTTGCTTTCAGGAGCCATCATTGTGTAGCAAATTTAAATTCCTTGAACAAGCAGAACTAAGTCCTTGCACAAACAAGCTGTTCTAAGTCCAAATCCCTGACACCCAACCTGACTGTCTTGTGCTTTTGTTATTTCAAAGTAGATTTGAAAACTCAGAATACTATAGAATACTATAGAAAATGTGCTAAACTGGAAAATATTCACTAATTTCCTTCTCCCACTGCTAGTGGGATTTATAATTATCTCATTTTGATAGCTAAGAGAATTCCCTCGATATTTCTTTCTGTTTCTTCTTATATGCTATTTCACTGTTGAAAACCAAGTATAAGTCACTCCAGCAGGTCTATCCCTAATTTAGTACTCTGGATTTTTCTATTTCAATCTCCAGAAACCTGTATTAGGCTCATATCTCTTTTGAAAACCATTATCTAATCAGCCTGGCCAATTTCTGTGCTAATAAACACTATGCTCAGAATGACTACATTGAATAGGTAACCTTGACATATATAACATGTATTGTTTTGAATTGTACAGGCTTCTGTCTCCTTGCTCATACAGAAGTGTCATGGTAGCTCTGCTGGTGTAATTCTATGAACCTGCTAGGCTTGTGAAGAGAAGTAATATCTTTTATTAGACCAAGAAATATAGTCAGGGGAGAGAACGAGCTTTGAGCTCAGAAATCTAATGAAAGTCCTCTGAGACAAAAATCTTTCTTGTTTTTCTTCCAGCTGTATTATTTGGTCTTATAAAAGATATAACCCTTTCCCTGTAGGCCTGACAGTCCTTGGTTATAACAGATTACTTAGGATGGAGATAGGTCAAAGAGGAGTTGTAGAACAACAGACCAGAAAGAAAAAAAACACAGGGAAGGTAAACCCATGGCACAGACAAATTGCAACTCTTTACATAAAACAGTCTGCCTGACAGTCCTGAGGATGGTCTCTTCAACCTCAACACCATGATAGGATTTCTCACCAAGACTGCTCTAGGCCAAAACACAGGGATCTGTTTTTTGGAGAGGGTGTACAGGGGAGCTGCTCATGGGCACACTGCCAGCTGTCTGCAGGAAGCAGGCAGGAAACTGGGAGTGGGAACCCAAGATATTCCCCTGGCTTCCCTGGAATCTGGGCAGGGGGCTCAGAAGCCTTGGCAAGGTGCCCAAAACCCCTGTGAGTTCGATCTAAGTCCCTGGGAGAAATTACCATCTTTATATGAAGAATTACAAAGTCACAAAAATAAATAGAGTATAAATTAGAGCATTAAAAGGTAGAAGAGTGAAGTTTTAAAAATTGTTTATATTACGGGTCTGAACGCAAGATGGAGGATTTGGGGCATGGTATGTCTTTCTTCTTCTTCTTGTCATACACCTTTTGGGTTAGAATGCCAATTCTGGATTGGTTTAAGGGAAAACTGGACAATGCAATGTAGGTGTCATGTATTGGAGATTCATTGTAAACAATGAATGCGTAATTTAGAGTATAAAAGACAAGTCCTGCCCTGGAGGGCAGGGAGAAAGCCTTGAACAAGTTGCAGAGTGGACCGCTATAAGCCAGAGAGAAAATTCCTTAGATAAGAAAGAATAAACAACCTTGGAAACCTGAGAAAATCACCTTCTGAGTCTTCCTTCATGTCCTGCGTGCTCTGGCTGCGAAACAAGAATTCTCAAACCACCATTAATGTGCGGTGAGGGATCTCTGACCATAAAAGAGGTCACCGCCATCCACAACTGGGTATTGCACAAGAGATGTTCTGTGCATCTAGGAGGAGTAAGGCACTGAAAGAAGGGCTCTCCATACATATCTATGGAAGGCTATGGAAAGTACAGGCTTGCTGCTCAATGGGTGGAGGAGCCAGAGACAACAGGCACAGAAACAGATGTGGAGCATGCTTTCTTTGATAATATCTTTTCTGTCAGGGTCTGTTCTCAGGCTTTCCAGCTCCTGCACCTTGGTACCAGAGTCTGGGGTAATGAAGTACTATACATGTCACAAGAACATCAATGAGGAGGTGCTTAAAAAAGCAGTCCATGGAACTGCACAGCATATAGCTGATATGGTTGAGGGAGCTACAAATCTCTGATGTTTGAAAAGTCTTAGTGGCTAGAACAGGTCAGACATCACATCCATCTTCGAAAAAGCACAAGCAAGAGGATCCAGTGAGGCAAAGAGTGGCCAGTGCAACCTCAGTTCTTTGAGGAATGATGAAGCCCTTCCCATCTGAAGCTGATGCTCTCTGGGGATCCAGGCAGGACATCCTGTCCATGTGCTGCACAGGCAGTTGGTGCCTTTGAAAGGGGAAAGCAAACTTCTACAAACAGAGTGAAGAAAAATGGTGGAAAATTCAAAGCCTCTCCTTCATCAAAGCAATTTCTATCTCGATTATCTATTATACATTTTCTTTTCTTGTAAGTCCCCTTTTATCAATTAATCCAGACTTGATTTTTATAGTAAACAACTGCTCCTGTAGTTATCTGCAAGTTTTATCAATGATGGTTGTCTCTTTTCTTGAAGATTGATACAAATATTTAAAAGGAAAACAAGCCAATTTCCTTGAATATAAATACAGAATTAGATTATGTAATACATAATCATAGCATAAATTGATGTATTCTTAGACAGACATAATAGATTGAGTTTTAATCTATCATTATTAAGGTCACCCTATCATTTGTGCTCTGAAGCATCAATTTTTTGTCTGCTAGATTTGGCAATTTGAACTATATAGGCTGAAGTTTTCCATATCAGATATCAGTTCAGAATAAAATAAACTATCATAAATAATTCAAACATATCATTTGAATTACAAAAAAAATAGTGTTTAAATAAATTGTTAATTTTCTAATTTCTGGGTCATATTCAACCTTGTAAATGTTTTTAAATCGTTTTTAAGTGGTAATACAGTAGGAAGTGTTTTAGCATAACTTTTACCAAATTCCCCTCCTACTATTTTTTAACTTGTTTCACACTTTCTAGCTGGAAAAGTTCCAGCTTTTGTCTTTGACTGGCATTTAATTGATTTTTTTTTTTTTAACTAGGGCAAAATTTTTGCAACTCTGCAAAAGAAAGACTGCAGGGAAAAAAAATTACTCTTAAAATTAAAAAAAGATCTAAAGGTGTCATGACCCACTTTAAATGCTGTTTATGACAGGAAGCTCAATTCAGCAAGGAAACAAACAAACTGTGAAAAGTTTGCATGTGGTAACTTAACCACTTCTAAAACAGGCAAACAGCTCCACTCATCATTTTTGCTTTTTGTTGCCCTACAACTCAGGTGGAAGATGACCTTGGCAGTATTTGCTTTTGACATTTTTAAAAATCTTAAAACAATTTTTAATCTGCCTTTTCTTGACAGAAGAGGACAGACATCCTAATTCACAGTTCAGCATACTAGAATTAGAGCTTTAAAATTTAGCAGGCCTTTTAGATATTGTTTTCAACTGTGCCACAAAAGGCACTTTAAAGAGAATTAGCACTAGCACTAAAAACCTGAAATTTCCTGTGGACTACATGAAGCTGTTCTTGACAGCTCCAATAATGGCTTACTACTAATCAGTCATGAAAAAAACAACTCACAACACTGTTTTATGGGTTTGATTTTTGCCGTTTCTTCTTTGATGAAACAATTCTTTGAGCGTCAGGAATGGTTGTTTGCTGTTTGTTCTTTAAAGCAAATAACTCTTTATCTATATCTCTTTTTTTTTTTTTTTTTTTTTTTTTTTAGTTGAGCACAGGGTTCTCATGTAAAATACCTAAGGTAAAATGTGTCTGAATAGGATAAAATTGCCTTTCCTGAGGTAGGCTTGGTTCAGTGACTTGTAATTTCTCAAGGCTTCAGGCAGGCTATTTTATTCTAACTCAAACTCTTCCTCTTCGAAATCAATAATGGCTACACTTCATAGTTTGAATTAGTATCTTAAACAACAACCTCTTCCTTAAATGCAGAGGAAAAAAAAGATTTAGCAAACTTTGGTGCTTTAGAAATAATATATTTTCTATTTTTTAGCTAGTACAGAAATCATATTAAGAAGGTGTTTTGCAAACATCTGTCTTGCACTCAGGTCCCAAATCAAAGACAAGGAGCTGATGAAAGTCTACTGACTTCAGGCGTCTTTGGATCAGTTCTCTGGCTTAGATGCTCAGCTGCATTTTGATTTTACACTTCTCACATTCTAAACGAATGTGGCTGAAAAATTCTCTGTAAATTAATTACCTCATGGAATGAGCTGCCCCAGTTCCTTGTTCATAGCTATTAGGTATTGACAGAATTAATAAAACACGGAATATGGCAAAACCTCAGACCTTCACTTAAGGATTTCTCTGCTTTGACTGAATGTCAGAAGCTCTTTATTGGATGCTCTGATAAGAAAACACTCTGTGGCACATCCTTGGCACAAGTATTTGCCAGAGAATTCGTGCCAAAGAGAAAAGGTGAGTTATGATGGATGACTTTAAGCCATCACCTAGCTCTGGGCTGTGCCATGAGCTTGGCAACAACATTTGCAGCCTTTCCAGCAGCCTGTGTAGGCTACAGCACTACCTGAAATCAAACAAATATCTGAAAATATTATCTTTGTAGTAATTTTTTGGTTTTAATCCATGCACCTCTTTGCCCTAGCATTCCTAGACAAAATAGATAAGAAAGACATGCTGTTAGAATTCAGAAAATAAGTTAATGGCAATGAGAGAGAATCCCATAAGAAACAACAGGATGCAGTGGGACCAAAACGGATAGGATTAGTTGGAATGGAAATGCTTTCTCCTGCATTTTTTGCGTTAACAATTCTGTAAACTCTCTAATTATTAAAGCTCAAGACCTGCAATTCTAAAATGAATAGTTTAATAAATGTCAGTCTTCTTGGATTTGCTTTTGCTCTTATGCCAAGCATAATCCATTTGGTATGGATTTGCTATCACTTCCTCTGCAACAGTGAAACAGCACAATGACAACAATACAAAACCCCAAATCCCAACAAACCCAGGAAACGACAGAAAAGGTACTGTGTGTCATAAAATAATAAAATTCATTGCAGCTGCAGAAATCAGTATGATCTGAGTTTGTCTGCAAGTGTAGGGAATTTTCAGAGAAAAAAAAAGAAAAAAATCCCCAAACCAACTCTTCTGGCTCAGTCAGGATGCACAGCATGTTAATTTGCTAGTTCTCACAGACCTCTTATAAAGCTTACTGCTGTCATTACAGTTACCTACTTCATATTTATAGATAAGGGATAAAGTTAATGCAATTTAAAATTTTTTCTTGCCTTCTTTCTATTACATGAATACTGTAAAACCTATAAGCACAAGGGAACTGGGCTCATAAAGCATAAGTTAGCAGTGGAGTTAGATTTTTCTTGTATTGAAGCTACTGTCATCTTTCTCCAAGACACAGATAAGATGAACATCAAACCTCTTCCACAGAACAGTAGATTCTGTACTTGCAATGCCCATTGTCCCAAGTGAGATACGTGGGAAGAACTTAAGGTGATGCAGAACTTCAATATCTTGCCCAAATGATCAGAATCAGATATAAGGACATATTCTTGCAAAAACTGAAAATACACAAAAAATTTCCCTAAGAAAAAACAATAAAAATCGATTAAGGTCCTGGCCAACCAGTTGTGGATCCAATTAACTCTTTGAAAATTCCACATGCTGACAAAAGTCTTCATTATCTTCTTTGATCACCACCTGCCTTTTTATGACCCATTGTAAGCCATAAAGGGTAAGTTATCATCAGCACCACATTAAAGAATCACTGTTCCCTCTCCACCTCACACTCCTACTTTTGAAACCATAGGAATATAACGAACCCCTTACCCCTTATGTATATAGTCAAAGGTAAAATGTTGACAGCTGTGATGAGAAGAACGAATTTCCCTTTATCTAAAAGTTGTGCTTTTCAAGCTATATATACCTCTAAGACTTTCTTCCTTGATGCAGTGTTCATTTAAAAACATCAATTCAGATAGACCTGGTTGATGCTGGTGAGAGCTGTAGTACAACATAGACAAAGTTTCAACAACTCTTCCATAAGAGTTCTAACCACTCCAAGTGATCTTCAAACAGAATTCAGTAGGAATACATTAGTAGTGATAAGGTTCAAAAGGAAAGGAAAATAATAGGAAAAGAATTCCTAAAAAAATTTCTTCTCTTAACGCTGTCCAACATACAAAGATCTAATTTCCCAAGATGAACTGAGTGATCGCTATAGCGTGTCACATTCCCAACTATTGCATCATCTTGGTCTGGCTTATCAAGGGATGCCACAATATGAGTGAACACTGAACTTAGTGCCTGAGTTCTCATTCTCTAAACTGGGATTCATTAGCTACCTTACCTCGTTAGGATGCTAGGAGTATAGTTTCATAAACACCGACTCACTATTTGAAAGAAATAAATTTTTACAAATAGCAAAAAGTATTTGAGACATAACTGCAAGTCCAATTTAAAAGTGGAACAGATCAGAATGTCTCTCAAGAACTCCCTTTTGGACCAAAATTTTCCACCTTTTTAGAAGTTTGTGGCATTCCAGCACTCCCTTTGCCACAAAATCTGCCCTGAGATGATTCTTACAGAGCACTCCTTTTCTCCCCATATATATTGACAAATGTAATACTGTCCTCACTACCTTCCACTAAAAACTATTGCCTGTTAACCTGGCTCAAGCAAACATTCACAAAAACGCTGTTCACATCAACTGTATACAGCACTCATGACAACATCAAACAATCTTTCTAAGGTTCTGTCTAGGGTTACAATACAGAGTGTGATAAAAGGTATCTATTCTATCACCATCTGTTGAGGGTGAGGGCAGTGATCCTTATCTCCATGGGAGATATTCTGCTAATGGCCCATTCATTGAAACCAGGCAGGGCATTGTTCTTTATCTTTTCACACCCCATCCTTCCTCCAGTGAGTCATTTTCTGCTAATGGCCCATTGAGTCCCACTGTGTGACTGATAAAATTACTGCATCCCATTGGAAGTTGCTCCAGCCAGGGGGAAGAGCCCAACATTTCTTAGCAAGATAAAAACAGAGGTTTTGGGACACTAAGGGAGTCCCTTCTCCACTGGACTCCAGAGGAAAACCGGATTTCTCCACATCACCACTGGACCTCCGGAGGGAAACTGCACCTTCTACAGGAGCACTGCTCCAACTGAATCACATCTGTCACTGCAGGAGGATGCAGCCACCATGGAATGGGACTGCCACCAACACCCTGCCTGACAGGGTGTCAGGTTGTACTCTGACTTTGTCAGGGTTTGGAGTTTGTTTCTTTGTAGTACTGTATTTCTATTTTAATTTCCCTAGTAAAGAACTGTTATTCCTAATTCCCATATCTTTGCCTGAAAGCCCCTTGATTTCAAAATTATAATAATTTGGAGGGAGGGGGTTTACATTCTCCATTTCAAAGTGAAGGAAGCTCCTGCCTTTCTTAGAAAACACCTGTCCTCCAAACTAGAAAAGGTTGTTTCCAACCTTTTGGTTCTTTAAATTACATGGTTTATTACAAGAGGCTGAGGGAAGACCTTATTACAGTCTACAGCTTCCTCACGAGGAGAAGAGGAGAGGCAGGCACTGATCTCTTCTCTTTGGTCACCAGTGACAGAACCCAAGGGAATGGACTGAAGCTGTGTCACGGGAGGTTTAGGTTGGATATCAGGAAAAGGCTTTTCACCCAGGGGTGGTTGGGCACTGGAACAGCTCCCCAGGAAAATGGTCACAGCACCAATCTGGCAGAATTCAAGAAGTGTTTGGACAATGTTCTCAGGCACAGGGATGACACTTGGGGTGGCCTGTGACAGGATGGTATCTATTACAGCTGTATTTTAAATTAAATGTCATCAATTACTCTGGAGACCATGAAAGATTCTGAAAGTTTCCAGGGCCAGGGGTAATTTTGGCAATAAGTCAAATACCTTTCTTAGCAGAATCATGATCCATCATTATATATGAAATCCTAAATAATATGCACTCTCTGAAATAATAATCCAATATGAAAATTACCATTTACATACTGAATTACCTGGGAGAATTCTATGTGATTATCAAAGATTATTAATCATATTAAGTTGATTAATTTGAATGTGAAACCAAATAAATCTGAAGAATTTTCAACAGCACTTCTATTTTAACACAGTACTATTGACTAAACTCTGTCCCCCACACCCTAAAAATAATAATATTGATGGAGAAAAAAAACCAGTTTTATGATCAATATTCATACTGAAGAAAATCATGGCTCAGCATCAAATGAGTACTTGTGCAAAAATGTTGAGACAAGATAGCAAGGAAATGTAGAACCATAGGAAGAAAACACAAGTTTAAAATGGTTGATTTTTTGTTTGTTTTGGGGTTTGTTTTTTTTTTTAATATGGACACACTAAATAATGCAAACAAGACCTCAAATGTTTTCTTGACTGCATTTTTAACAGATAACTGCTTTGTGTGCCTAGAGTCGATGGTTTTACTTCAAAGCTTGATGCAAAAGCAACTAGGCTATACTGGGTTTATTTCTCTTTGAAGCTTCTAAAAGGGGGTGGAGAAGAGTATTATTGGCATGTTTATTGAGACATTTTCTTTATTGGAGGAAATTGATATTAGCACATTTTATGTAAATTACTACCTCTGCTATTTATTAAATGGTAGCATTATTATGATTATCGATGCTGTGTTTAGATACCTAATGAGTGCTAATATTATCATCATAATGGTGACTGGGAGAAGAACTAAGGCTTTCATTTGGTGAATTAAAATACAAGAAGGAGAAACGTCTGTTCCTCAATCATTTTGAGATGTCACTGTCAATCAAGTGCTGCCTTACAGTTCATCTGCTGGAAATATTTTCCTTTCCACTCAAGCTCAGCTGCAGTTCAAATACACTATATTCAATGATGTGGATTTTTAGATTTTCCTCATTCATATTCAGGAAATATTTCATTTATAAAATTAAAATGATTAAGACTCTCTCCAGTTTCATAAGGGTTATTTAAGGATGACAGTCACTAGTGGCTTGGACTGGATTCAAATCAGTGACGTAAACACGGGACATTCTGTAATCTGTTACCATTTCCTGAGCAAAGCACAGTGATGTTTTACATGTTCACATCAAGGAAAAGCATGTAATTTGATCAAACTGCAAGTGCAAGCTTTTTGGCAGAGCCTGAGGGAAAGCAATGACAATAATAAAATGAATAGGCAGGTTGTCAAGAGAAGTGAAAGTATTTTCAACTGCAAAATTTTAAAGCAAGTCTTGCAGTGGAGCGGCTGAAAATAGTGTCTGCAACAGTGCCCATGGCTATCCTGGAGGTGAAGGATTAGTTTCTGAACTGTAGACATGTTATTATTAAATGAACTCAGATAAGAGTTAAATTCATTCATTTACTTAACTCTATTGTTGGCAGGGGAGCAAGTCCTCAGTGAGGAAAAATGGAATTGGAGCTATGACAATTTCTAGCATGAGTGTCTGACCCTAGAAGTATTTATTTTGCTTGAAAAAGTAAAGACAGTTTATATGTAAATGAGATGCAGCCTGCCAGTTCTGTATAATTTGTCAATATGGATGCTAATTTCACAAAGACTGAGCAATCTCTATTCTAGAACAATAATAATAATACTTCATCCCACCAACTCTTACTTGCAGCAGTAATTTACGTTATGGTGGTGGGACTAGAGGAACAGCTGGACACGTATCATATGATGCTTTTCTTCATATAATTTCTTTGATATGTTTCCTGATCTCTTTCAGCAAAATGAGTGATTTTAAGAGCTAAATGAAATTCTAGGACATCTAGTAAAAGCCAGCATTTCCATGGATTTTCACAGAGTAATATCTTTTGCAACTGGATATAGGTGTAGATTAAAAATACTCCTTGACAGTGAAAATCTGATATTAAAACTGCTGCTGCCTTTTCTTCTTTTCATTACAAAGGGATTTAGGCCAGGATGCAGAAAACATTATGGAGCTTAAACCTGTCACACGAAGAGTTTCTTGGGAGAATTTCCCCTCCTGGAGAGTTTGAGACATAAATCCAGATTCTCTGATTTATTCCCACTCTTGATAGCACTGGCCTCAATCTGGAGAACTGACTTTTAAGGGTTTGGAAAGAGCCTTAAAGCATCTTTAAAACTGAGAGTGCTCAATCTATTTCAAAGTGTCATAAGACCATAATGCAGGCTATAGACATATTTTTCACAAAGGACACATTTAAAGTGTTTTCTCAGACACAACACTGAATTAAATCACTTCACCTAAGAACTAGCAAGAGAATAAGGTGCAGAAAATGAATAAGAGCATAATTCATTTTCACTTCACCTTCTCCTTGAAACTTTTGAATTTATTTTGTTTTCATTTTCTGCTGACCTCATTAACACTGATTTACAGTTTTTCAGTTGACTAACAAACAGATTCATCTAGACTGTGACATAGTTGTGAGATTCTTTGACAATGTTTTCTAATACTTTTCAAATAATTTTAAATTAAGTCTTTAATAAAAACAATGTATCTTTTGTTTTATATATGCACCTAGTGATATAGGTTTAAATTACCTTGAACTGATCTTAATATAAAGCTTAGAAGCATCTGTTCCAACAATAATGTTATTCAAAACCTCTACATTTGTGGCATGAATTTTATTAGTGAATTATTTAACTTATCATAGTGTTATTTGGTTTAGCTTTGTTTATCCCAAATTCTTTTCTACCCTGCCAATATTATTTATGCAATTTTTAGGGCTATAACTCTGTTAATTTTTTATATACCTTAGTCTTGACTGTCTAAATTTCCTGCTGTCTGCTAGACAACCTCTACACCCCTGCTGAAAGCAATGGATATTATTCAAGAACATAATAAGAGGACACAGCTGGGCTTGGCTTCTAACTACCCAAATGCCATTGATGTCACTGGAATTTTAGCCTCCACTTAAAAATAAGGGAGTGTCAAAAGACTCAAGTGCTTTTCAGACTGGGATAATTAGAAATGTAACCTAGGAATCACAGCAGTAACAACATTGATCTGAACTCAAAAGTCAATTGCCATAATTAAAAGAAAGGAGTACATTAGATGGTTTTGGATGGAAAAGTGTCAACTTGTACCATACCAACAATATTAAAAACGGACAACCATTACCTCCTAGAAAAATTTTTTTTTCATATTCTTAGTGTCACTTTAGTATGTACAAGGTCATTTGCCAACACTAAGACAGGTAGAATAAACAAGCATATGCCAGCCCCATTCTGTTGCTCCAAATGTCTACAGAGGACAAGGCTGGAGCACAGGTAGATTTTTCTACTTTTTCTAATACTTCTCCCTTGCCACCAAATACTGCAGTGGTCAGTAACCACGTGGTCAGGCACAAGCTATAGAGCTGGGATGGTTTTCACTCTGACTTCATACAGCAGTTCTTATCCTGCAAAACCCAAAGACCCACATGCCACATCACAGAGCACTGCCAGAACATCACTGATGTTCAAGCCTCATCCACCAAATCTTATTTAGGAAACTCTCTTTATGCAGGATAGCAGATACCACACAAGTGATTTCAACTTCAACATATTTTAAACCACTAAACATGTTCCATTGTCCTACTATCATTTTTACTAAGCATGAATTTAAACCTGGTCTTAACTGTTTGTCTGAATCAGGTCCTCTACATGATAACTTCCAACAATTACGTACACTTGAAACTTAAATCTCCCATAAACAGCCTTCAGAAACTATAGAACACAAAACATATACTCTATTAGTTGTCTACCTCACTGACTGCTAAATCAAGCTCAGAAGTCCAAATACAGTTTTAAATAAATATTTTAAAAACCCCAAAACATCACTTCTTTTCACTGAAAAAGATGAGAGGTAAAACTCATTCCCTACACTCCAGAAATAAGTAAGTAGCACTTATTTCCTCCAGTTTGCTGCACGTCTCTCCAGTAGACTGCTTTTAAATATGCATCCATGGATTGCAGAACTTGGAATAGGGATTTATGAGCCACACTCTCTTTGACAGGGAGAACCTTAATAGCTTTTAAAAACAGACAGGAACATGGGTATCTTATGAAGGAGGATGTAGCTAGAACTTCCACAAGCCATGACTATGCAAAAACATAAGGATGTAAAACCTGCACTTTGCAGATCTTTCACTAATGCTATTTTTTTCCTTCTAAATTTGCTGTTCATTAAATGGTTTTTTTTTTTATTTCTTATAGGACTTATATAATTCTGTCTTAGCAAGCAGCACATACAAAATTTGTGGTCTTCTGTGAAATGTAGACCATGGGCACACACAACAGGTATTTTATAGTCACAATTTGCAAGCTTTCAGATCTCAGTACCATTTATTATTCCTGTTATCATCTCAGAATATTTTTAATATTTTTATGAGCCAAGGCATCTTTTTTCTTTTTTTAATCACAAGAAATAGAGCCAGAAAATATACCAAAAGCAACATTCACATTTTCCATGACAAAAGTTTCAAAGACACAGATAATGGTGCCCTTGATGTTTCCAAAACGCATGTTCCCTTGACACTAATGTTTTAGCATCAACTAACTTAGAAATAAAAATTAAAAACCCGATGCTTCTAAAAAGACTTTAAAAAAAAAATATTTGTCGGTCTAAGATAACACTTTAGAAAAATTCTTATCTTATTAAATTTCCCAGCGAATGAAAAAAATATATACCTTGCCTGCTCTGCCACATTATCAGGCAATTCAGTTATTGCATTCTCTGATATGTATAGCTCAGATGGAAGAAAAGTAAAAAATGGAAAAAATTCCTTGGTTTATATCATACATTTCACCAACATAATATTATTTGATCATCATGTAAGGAAGCGGAGCCCAAAATCATGACACAAAAAACCAAGAAAATAAATACAGATACATTTTAATTGACAGTGCTGAGGTTTATACTTCTGTTACCTTTACAGGGAAGTGACTGACATCTATGTTTGTAGATGGGTATGGAAGTGGCTAATAGAGGCTCTAGGCATTATTATTTCTATATAGGTGTCTTTTTCCCTATCCAAAAAAATAACATAAAGTCAAATACTACCCAGTTTGACTGCAGACAGTGAAATTTATTCTTTTACATATTTAATTTGACTTCTGAGAAGGGACTGAAGTAGATATCTCATATATATATATATACACATATATGTAAAAGACTCAACTTCAGCACTGCAATTTCCTTTTCTCCTTCCTCTCAAAGTTAGTTTCCTTAAATTTCTTTAGGTGTACATTTTTTCAGTTCACCCCATTGATTTATCTTTTTTCTTTAGTAAACACTGACCTTTCTACTCCCAACCTTTCTCTTGAGGCGACACAGCCCTGTCTTTGGAAAAGTAGACCTGTAATTTTATCCAGAAGCAGACAACCTGGCATTTCCCAATAAATGACCTAATCAAACAGGCTTATAACACTAAAACTGTGATGACAGGTAACTTGGTCATTAGTTTAGCTGTTTGCTTGTGTTTCCTCTGCAGGCATTTCAAATCAGCTTAAGAGGCCAGTAGCTCTCCTGATCTGAATAATGTCAGGCAGTTCTGAGCTCGTGTGTGGGATACAGGAACAAACCACAAACTGCATCAGAAAACAAGAGGGTCAGCCCTCAAATGCTACTGTCTGGAGAGAGTTAAAATTATGACTTCCAGCACTACATTTGTGTTACCATACTTTAAACAGCACTGTCCACTAACTGTGCATTACCTTGGCTTTTACTTTGTTGAGCTACTATTTGCCTGAGTTTTGCACTTGACTTGTGAACACAGATTGCTTCAGCATATGAGCAGGATTTTTTTCTCTCAAGTAAGAGTAGACAATTTTGTGAACAATATGTAGAAGAATGACCTAAACACAGCAAAGGGGTTACAGGTAGGAGTGAAAAATCTCGTCTCCAGATCTTTGCTAGAGTGGGTGCAAGCTCGTCTCGCAGTACATCTGTGCATTAGGCTCACTTGAATGAGAAGACAGCTTCTGTGTCTAACACCCCTCCTGGAATCAGTTGTCCGCAAAAAGATAAGGCAGTAATATTTGAAGAAAAAAGACTTATTTTTCCTGTTTTAGGTGGGTGGAGAGCATCAACCTCTTTTGCACAAGCTCCTAGACACCCATCAAATGATTGTAATTTCTGCAGTAGGGCCTGAGCTGGGATTTAACCATAGGCTCAAAGAAAAGCTCATTGCTGATATTCTGCCTCTAATAAAAAAATCCTATGCACAAGGAAAATGTTCAAGTGTATTTCTTGGACTCAGGCTGCCTCCTATTTAGTCAGTGTAAAAGTTTGTGAAGTCTGTAGGAGAAAATTCTCTAAGCACTGTGAAAGGATAGATCTTAAATTTATAGTACCAATAAAACTAAGACAAGTTTACACAATTGCAGTTCTGTCTCACAGTGAAGCATTTTCATCCAAAACTATTTAAGGAAAATATATAAAATTCTTCATCTACAGTCAGACAAATAAAAGTGCATTTACAGTAAACAGGCAGCATAAGATATTTAACAACACTCCAAAAAGAGGCTATAAACCCCAACACTTTTAACTTTAATGGAGACAGAAACACTGCAATTTCATGATGCGCCATAAATGCCATGCAGCATGCAGAGTTTCCTTTACCAAAAAAAAAGATGAGTCAACATCAAACACAAAATAATTCAGATCGCAGTGAAGACAGGAGAAGATATTGTAAAAGTAAAGAATCAGATATGCAGTTAGAAGAAAAAAAGAAAAGGAAATGTAGATAGTTTGATCTCAAGACAAAAGAATGAATTAGCCTGCAAAACACCAGGATGCCTTAAGACAAGGAAGAAATCACAGCAAAAGCTTTAAGAGGCAAGGAAGGCTGCTCCTCTCCACCGTGCCAGAAACTGATGGGAGCCTTCAAAAATGCTGTAGAAGAATGGGACCACCCCACTGCTTTTCAGCCCTGAATAGCTAGCAGGCAGCCTTGGCTGCAGCATTATAAAGCTTGGATTGCCACACTTCTCTGGTGCTGAGGTGTAACATCCCTCTCTTGCCAAGGAGGATCTTGCTTAATCCTACTCTAGCCAGGCACCTGGGTTTTTTCAGTTTATACTATCTGGGTTTAGATGTCAGTCCAAGACTTACGAACAGAGCTATAGTTGCACCTACTGCACTCTACACTGCTGCCAGCAATCCTTTTCTGGGGGTGGTAGCAGTGAAGTTTGCATATGGTTGAGATTAAGGGAATTTTACTAGCTAGCTGGTGCTCTCTTTCACCCTGCCTTTACTACAGCCTTGCTTTACACAAACTGGAGAAATCAGCAAAGTACAGAAATTATCTTCTGAATAATTTACTAGTAAAAAGAGTGTTGCACAGTAATTGTTCTTTTCAATCAGTTCACCGGTGATTATCAGTGTTCAGAATTAAATTCTGTTGTTATTACTGGTAGGAAAATCATTACTGACCACAAACATGGGCGCAGTAATGAGGGAAAGCAAGTAAAGATATGACCATATAGAAAGAAATTAGGCTTGTGGATCTTCAAATTTTGCAACCTATCAGATATAATTACAGAGGCACAAAGTTCTTTGAGAAAGAAAAGTGATACAGTTGATAACTATATTCCATCTTGCAGCAATGTCAGGTTTTGAAGGCTGTGGTTTAAAGCATTTGACCTCAGTCATTCAAAAGCATGTTGATAAATCCTGTAGCCAAATATTACACTCATTATTTATGTGAGTAGTTTCACTGATTTCACCTACTGGAATAGATGAAGATAAACAAATGCAGATATGTAAAAGGAATTACATTCACTTCTCATCATACTTGAGCACTTCTGATGTGGTAAATCCCAACAAAGTATTGTAATTAAGAACTAGGGGCAAACCTCCCTTCAATATCTCAAAATAATTTTATTGGAATCTTACATGAATGCACATGTCCATGCACACACACATATTTCTTTCTTAAAACACATTTGATGAACATGAGCAAGTCAAAGACCTGTGCTTACAAACAAGGCCACAGATTTCGAGTACGTGCATTTCGACTTACTCAAATTTCCACAACCAAGGTCTGATTTTTAAAGAAGTTCCATGAAGAGACAAAAGCAACTGAAATCAATGCCTCATTAGATCAGTTCTTACTGGGTAAAACAAGCCAGAGGACAAACCAGAACTTTTTGACCTGTAAAAAAACCCTGAAAAACTCTGTGTCCATGGATTTGTAGTTCTAATTTTATCTAGAATAAGCACAGAACAAGCAAGACACAGTGCAGAGGTCAAGTGAACTTGGGAATATGGTATCCACAGAGACAAATTTCTCCTACCTTTCTTCTACCCATGTCAATTAGGCGGAACTCACATCCAGGAATTAAGGAAAAGGAAGAGGCCGAGTTGTCAGTAACCAGGAGAAAAAGAAAGAGATAGAAATATTATTCCCTGCCTAAGCATTGATAGAAGTAAAGAAGAAACAACTGAAGAAGGAACTCGAAGGCCACCTCAGCTGACCAGTTTTATAAGGTAAAGGTAATTGTAGCTATTCAACTTTAAAGACAGACTTTTGGCTCCTATGAATGTATCAAATCATCATATTCCCCTGCTAAGCAAATTACAATTCACCACCATATTACACCATGATGCATTTTATTTTAAAGCTCTCTGTGACCATACTGAAGGAGTTGGATTCTGGCTGTTAAAAGTAGATACATCTACTGTAAATAGAAGTCAAGGGAGTTTGGAGCATTCTGTGCCTGAATGCACTGAGCAGGAAGAAAAAATATTCTTTAGTGTTTTTTCTACCTGTTTGTTTCCAGGGACTTTTCTCACAAACTGTCAAGTGTGTACTGGCTGTGTGCTTTTCCTCCTATGATTTAATCCTTTAGAAAATTCCCAATCAAAACTGTATTGGGCATAGTTCCTTCTTATATAGCAGGTTATTCAAATCAGATGAACTCAAATGTCTACATGAATCAGGTTTCCATATTAAAACCCTTCATTCAGTTAACAGGAACAATTACTTGATTTGTAATAGTCCCATGGCACACCACTAGCCCACAAATGTCATGTTACAATATTTAACAAAAGATATACTATTAAATAAAATATTTGTGAATAAATCAGCAGTGATTTGTCTGCATTGTCTGAGAAAGTAATTTGGCTGCTTTGATCCTTTTGATATGGGATACAGTTGTAAAATACATTTTAAATCTTCAATTATGTTGCAAGTTACAGAGTTTGTCATTGGCATTATTAAGCTGACATTCATCCTTTTTTTTTTCAAATACATCTGCCTAATAAAATTCCCTATCTTTTTTTAACTACATAGCTTTCCTACGTATTTGAGGCTTTAAAGGTACTTTAAATATTAAAAAACTTTTCATTAAAATGCAGAAACAGAGGTGGGGGAGCTACTAAAAAAGGCTTTACTTTGTCTCCTTTAGTTTTATGTGGAAATATTAATCAAAAACTTCATTAATATTGTATGAATTCAGAGCCTTCGCACAATTGGAATGCACATTACTTCCTATTTACAATATTTTTATTGTAAGGTACTCCATTTAACAAAAAAAATTAAGAATATGAAGATATTTATGCACGCATAGAAAGTAATATATTACAGAACTCATGTTCCAGGCAAACTTGTGGATTTAAAAGTGGAAAATTGAAATTCTGTAGGAATCTCAAGCAGCATTTTCAAAAATCTGCATTTGATATGACAACTCCAGCTCTATAAGTGACTGCTTATTGACTGCTCAGGATTTATGGTTAGAATTTCCTTTCTTCCTTCCAAGGGTTGGGGTAAAAAACACGTGGGTAGAAAATTCACATCCTTCAGGAAACTGGGTGAGGTTAAACAGAATTATCAGCTGTGCTGCTAAATGCATGATTGCAGGGGGAAACAACATATCTCTTCTAGAATAAAGCCACAAATAGCAGAAGGTGTCATGGCATGTAAGGGAAAATTCTTTTCTAGATAACCAATGTTAAGGGGCAAAAATGATAAGAAGAAAGAAACAGTTTCATATTAGCAGGATATTAATAATATCCTGGTATATGCACTAATCTCCTGGGTTCTGATTTTTGACATATTCATACAGTGTCAAGGAAAGCTGATGAAGAACAGAGTGGCAAAGTTTGTGTATTGTGCTAAATAATTCAATTGAGTAAACATGAAAATGGACAACAAACAATCCAGACAGACCTGTCAGTACTGAGCAACTGCAGTACAATAGCAGGTGATGTTCAATGTTGATAAATGTGAAGTAATATACACTGGAAAAAACTACTCTAACTGTAACAGTACAAAATAAGGAGGGCAGGATGGTGCCCCAGATTTTCATTAACATCAAAAGCTTAAAAGGCTTCAAAAAGCATAAAGAAGAATCCATTAATCCAGATTTGTTAAACAAAAAGGCACTATCTTATTCTAAGAAGCCTCTAAAACCTGCACTGCTGAAAGGTGTGATGGTTTATAAAGGGACTAAAACGTTTTTCTGTTCTTACTTTGGTATTCCCTATCAGTCTTTACCAAAGTATATTGGACTGGAGGAACCTCAACCCTTTCTTATACTATCTGAAATAGCTTTGTTGCTGTCAAGATCAGAGTTTTCTTATTTGTTATTAAATACTGTAATTACCTTTCTGTGATAATAATACTACATTGCAAAATATGAAAACAGTATGTGTAAATGCTCATGCTTTCCCCTCCTCCCATTAATACAACTCCATTTATTTCTCCTAAATATCGCTTCCCTTCCCATGCCTACAACTCTCGCACACCTGGACAGAAATTTCACAAATTTGAAAGGTTTCTTTTCTTTGGAAAAAATTGGTTCTACTAGATTAGTCCAGCTATGCATATAAAGAAAAAGTCAAAAAGTCAGAAATTACTTTTGGAAAAATATTACCTGGAAAAATGGCATCCTGTGGGAATAACTTCATTGAGGTCAAAATTTCACTTGTGGATTCAAACAGATAGTTAAAACTACACTAAAAGGTTTTTCAGAATCAAAGGAAAGAGAAGACTTGAGATCAGGCTTTTAACTGGAGAAAAGAGACTGCACAGCAGACAATTTCTACAAGATAAGTAGAATGCAGCAAAACTTTCATGAAGTTGCATAATTTTTTTTCCCTCAAAAGGACTTACTAATATCTTCTGGCTATGAGGTTTTGAATTGTGAGCAGCAATACAAAGATGAACAGCTAGATAAGAAACCTAGACCTAATCTGTGAGCTCCAGTCAATATTGTGACTGTACTGGGTGACCCAAATTATGCAAGGAAGCATATTAAATTTATATTCCTGGTTCACTTGTATGGTGAAGGCTTACCATTTATTGCTACGTGAATTTTATAAACAGCGTGTCTAGTTATTTGCCTCTGCTAGAAACCCACTGGAGCATTTTTATTGTATGTATTACACTCAATGAAATTAAAGGATATTCTAATACTTAAGTGTCATCCTATGGGGATACAGAGCACTTAATTGTCAGTAGTTTATTTGGTTTGGTCAATTCTCTAAATATGTAAAGTACAATGCGTGCTTAGCTCATGCTTTCTCCAGGACTTTCACTAAGAATGGAGTTTATGTAGTTTGGGTTTCACTGCACTCAGATCTTTTTCAGTTCAGAAGGAGTTAATATTTGTCTACAAGACTACACTGTAAACATGATGATAATATCTCCATCCCAGAAACCAAAAAAGAAACAAAATAGTGGTTCCTCTTGAAAAATATGAGCTGTCATGTTAGTGTGAATAAGACTAATAGGAAATTTAGAACCTAATAAAATGGTTTAGATTTATATAATTTATCTTATTTTACAAAATATAAATGAAACTTTCCTACCCAAAAGCAGCACCACACTCTATAATACTTGAATTGCATAAAATCCACTTTGTAATTTCTAGATTATACCTCTCTGTCTTCTAATGCAGCTGTCCAAGGTAGTAAATTTGCAGGCAGAAACTTTAAATTTTAGTGTAGGAATATATCCAAGTACTGTGTGTATTGAAAATTAAACTGAAAATGCCTTATAAAGAATGTTTGACTGTATAAAATGTGCAGATTTTTTTCACCTGAGATGGTTTGTGCAACCTTCAAATCAGAGGTTCCTCTAATCCATGGTATACCCAATTGCTGATGTTGGGGGCGAAGGGGCTGGGTCTCCAGAGGGGAGAAGAGAGTGAAGCACCTTAAAGTTACTCTACTGAAACTGCTCACATTGTGCAGGTACAAAATCAAAAGGAGCTTGAGGAGGACACTTTTCTGAGGAAGCAACATACCTCATGGGGAACATTCAGTGCCATGGTCCAGGTCAAGCTCCTCCCTTTACCTCGTTATGCCCATCTGTTGAGACTTAACTACTTGATAGCCCATTTCCTGCTGTCTTTGTAATTACATATCAGAGCCCCAGTGATAATGAGATACAAATTATGCATTTAAAAGCATTTCTGTGTTTAGTGACAGTCTAGCAGTCTGAGAAATGAAATTACAACGAGGAATATTAAAAGGACAGGTGCAATGTTAGGATTTAGGAAGGATGCATTACACTAAAACAGAGGCAATTTCTTTCTTCACTCAGAATAAAAATGCATAAAAGTATTTTTTTATGGTAAACAAACATCAACAGCTATAAACACTTAGGCTAAGAAATATGAAGAGATAAGATTATCTATTTTTTGTGTATGTATATATAAAATTGTTTGCAGATATCAATGAAGATATGTGCATAGCTCTGGTGAACAGAAGTTCATATTGTGAATTATGGGAAGCATGAAATCTGCACTGCCTAAGAAATTTCAAAGCTCCAAATTTTTGAATCAAAGTACAAAAAGGAAATGTCTCCTTTCCAGGCTGCTGTACTACCTGAACTTGATGCTGAGGATGTTGCTTACACCATCTGATGCCTCCTCACCTCTAATACTGCTGTGCAGCTACAGATACACTAACTACAGTAGAACTTACAATTTTTTCAGTTTTCCCTTCATGTACAGCAGTTGTCTTGACCTGTCTTTACAGCCCATGAATGCCTTAGTTGTATGGATGGCCATTACCAGTCATCCAAAGTTTTACCATATGTACAACAGAGTTAACAGGTAACAGCTAATTATCAGGCAAGATAATTTCAGGCAATCAGCTCAGTTCCTTAAAGAGAAGAAGAAAAAAGGGCAATTCCTATTGAGATGTTAAACTGCACAGAAATTGAAGCAGTAGAAGGGCAAGAATAGGATTGATTAGAAGCTATGATATTGTTCACAGATCATGCTGGGAATCTCTGGTAAGCACAATGCATCTTTAATGCAAATCAGTAATGACGGTCTGACGATGGCCCTTGAGAAAGGAAGTGCAATCAAGCTGCTGCTCCAAAAGATAGAGCCAGTCCAGCAGTGAGCTCATGGGTTCTCCCTTCACAGTGTCTACGGGAGGGAGGAATTCATCTGATAATTAGAGCAGTTCAAATGATTTTTGCTGTTAAGTAGGCTGTGAAATTCAGGAAGGTATTCTGGGTTTTGCTTTATAATGGCACAATTACTCATTGACAGAGCACAGTGGCACCATTGTGGTGATCCACTAGCAAACACCAGCCTCATGAGCCGCAGATGATGCATAATTTGTAAAGTTTCCCCCATATTGTCTTGGTACCTTCAAAAACCCACTTTCAGAGCCACGAAGTTTTGCAGTAGCAAAGAGAGAGAAGTTACAAAAGGAAGGTATTTACCTGCCATCCCCCAGTCCCAGTGTTCATCTGTAATCACGCAGGCCCTGCTCACCAAGGAACAGTAGGCGGGTAGTAATTTTTACAATGTTCACTCATTCATTTCAACATGGCATCTAGAATTATTGGAATTGTAATTGAAAGGAAAAAAGGAAGCATACTGCACCCCTAACAACCACACTTCTGTCTGAAAACAATGATTTCTCGAAGCTATTTCACTGAGATTTGAAGTCTAGGCACAGAGCTGGAGGAAGGAAGGGATGGGGAGGAGAGGAGAGGAGAGGAGAGGAGAGGAGAGGAGAGGAGAGGAGAGGAGAGGAGAGGAGAGGAGAGGAGAGGAGAGGAGAGGAGAGGAGAGGAGAGGAGAGGAGAGGAGAGGAGAGGAGAGGAGAGGAGAGGAGAGGAGAGGAGAGGAGAGGAGAGGAGAGGAGAGGAGAGGAGAGGAGAGGAGAGGAGAGGAGAGGAGAGGAGAGGAGAGGAGAGGAGAGGAGAGGAGAGGAGAGGAGAGGAGAGGAGAGGAGAGGAGAGGAGAGAGGGTTCACACCAGCCCTTGTGAGGGACACTCCTGGCCTTTAACTGACCCTGTCCTTTTGCCCCCTTGCCTGAGAAGGTGTGGGCAGGGACAGGAGTCAGGAGGAGCAGCTCTGAGACCACTTCAGACAGGTGCAGTGTGAATGGTTCAAATCCATTTGTTGAGCTCAGGCCCTCTGTATTGTGAAGAGTTGTGCAGAGTGGCACGATGCCCGAAGCAGCTGGAATGAGCTGAAAGCTTTCTAGGACAGCACTGAGCCTGCTCTCTGCACACCATGGATCTTCACTGAAGGAAATATGCAGGGAGAGAGCAAAGTTAATTATTACCTCAAGGACTAAAACTCACTCTGTGTGACCTTTGAGACTCAGGGCTGCAGTTTCCCTTTGGTTTTTCCAACATACTACACCAGCTTTCATCTGGGGAGGCATCTGAAGATGTCAGATGATAGTAAGTTAGATATTCAGTTTCACAGGAAATTGTGCTGTTACCAAAAAACCCCACATTTTCTTTAAAGCAGCTACTTTTTCCCAAATGCAAACAAAACCAGACAAAAAACACCTCAAAAAATCACAAATTAATAGATAGTGCTTAAAATTCATGGATAAATCATCCTTGGAGCTTAATTGAGAATACAGTTTTGAACATTTTGTTAAATGGAACAAATACCTGTAAAGTTGTGAAAATGTCTTAGATGTTATTACTACTGCATCTACATTTAGAGACCTGTCTTTAATTATCCATATAAATCCAAGAACTTCCATTTTCTGATATGCTTAAGACTCTTAGCTCCCAATAACTTTGGGAATTTAGATATCTAACCCCTACTAAGGAAAACCAGCTTTCTATGCTTCTGAAGTTTTCATCAAGTAGAATTTAGTTTGGAATGGTATTTCCCTCACTGAGGAACTATCATATAAATAAAATTAACATATATGTATTTATTCACGTTCCACACTTAAAATTTACTTTTTTAGTCCACCACTTTATATTATGATCTCAAATTTTAATGATTAAAATGATTAACATACCTTTTTTCTTTTTAAATTACTGATGTTTTAATTAGATAAATAGTCTACTGCTACAAAGAATGGGAACTTTGTCTATATGGGCTTTTCTATTTAGTGTCAAATCCACCAGGCTATTTCTAAACTACCCTAAAGAGCCATCCATGAAAACATGCCTAAAAGGGGTCTGACATATAGAAGGGATTTAAGCTTCTCTGAATTTTCTGCAGATAATTTAGTCTTGTTGGAATCTTAAAAAATATGAAATTAAGCATTTAAGCAAAAAGTATATGTATTAAATATAGATATATATGCATGTATTCGTGTGTGTGAAGAATTCTTCCTAGCTTACATGAAGATATAGTTAACAGTGAAAAGAATCTATACAAAGAATAACTCAAGCCAATAGAAAAATCAATCCAATATGCTACAGATAAAGCATGCAGTCTGACAAATCCACTAGTGTTTAAACATCAGGAATAGAGTTTGAATTGTGAAGATTAAGAAGAACTACATGGCTGAAAAAAAACCAAACACAAAGCAAGATTGAAGCGAGCATAATAAGTGATACCAAATCATGACCAGGCACCAGACCATGACTTAAGAGCATAAAACAGAATCGTCTCCTCCTCATAAATCTGTTGTAAGGACTCATGGTATTTCTAATTAACTGCTCCATCAAAGACTAAAACAAAAAGTAAAAGGTAAGTGACCCTCTTCTCATTTCCCATCCAAGTCACTTGGTTCATTAAACACTTACATTAGAGTGATAAAAGTCTGGTGAGTGATTCATTCATTTATCAGATGAAGAAGAAAATACAATTTGATAGCTTCCCCAAGTCTATCTATCATGTTAGGAAGGGATGAAAAGAAAAAAACTGATGACAAGAATATTAAGAGTTAAGAATGTAAGGACAAATGTGCTGGAGGTTAAGAAGAAAAGAAGAACCTAGAGGTAAAATGGCTCCCCGTGAAGCCATTAATCTCAGAAGTTGAACCACAGGCACAATTTCCTACAACTGTCTCAGCATAATGGATTCATTATTGCTATAAATACTGTTGATGGCGATGCTCTGCATTTACCGTGGGTACTTGGGAATAGAGAAGTTGGGGTGACTTTCCATTCAAAGAGGGCTCAATGATGAGGATAGGAATAAAAACAAAGAAAGGCCAATAATATGTGCTACTGTCCACAGGAAAACCATGTGTCTTTTGCAGGCCTGAAGCAAGCAATCCCTTCTAGGATCTCAGGCACCCTATGGAACAGAGATTTCCAAAAGATATATGATCTTCAGGAGGGAAAAGCTCCAGGGCTTTAGAAATAGAAGGAACTGGAGTCAGAAGTCCATCGCACCTTTGGGGAATTCAGGATATCTGAACATCCTGTATTTGAGGCCAGTCAATCTGTTCTCCCACAGAGAGCTCTGTGGTCTAGGGCTTTATAGGAAAACTGTAGGCCAGCAGCTATGTGTGCATGCATCTATATGTATCTATGTATACGCACAAATATTTTAATGAGCTTCTTTCTGAACTCAAAACTGAGCTCAGACAAAAAGTTTTCACAGGTACCGCAGCTTTTCCTAGTGCCCTGTGCTTTAAAAGAGGGGTGCAAATTAAAGGCACTCTAGCTACTTTTATAAGATATACTCATAGTTAAAAATTACAAGCAGGCACTGCATTTGGAATCCTTTCATTTGTTGAATTACAGGGACAAATCTGAGGGCAGTGGCAAAAAGCAACAAATAAATTTTTCTTTCCAATTATTTTTCTAACTTCTTAGGAAATCAGTAGGAAAAACTGGACAGTGAGCTTCTAACTATAAAGAGGAGCAGAGCTGATAGCTGTATCCAGCTTTTGCCATTTCACACTGACCATGTGAACTTGGAACACTTGGACAGCAAAAACAAAGGACACAACACAGAAAGCCAGCAAAGGAAGTAGCCATATTAATTTCCTGCCCACACTTCTCCCAAAATAGTGTTTTTCACTCTAAACTCTTCTGTTCCCACATTAATGAGATACATGAAAATGAACATCCTTACTGTTGAATCACCAGTGATAACACAAACCGAAAATGAAGAGGAAAAGATGTATTCCACATCTGTAATGATGTTATTCCACATTATTGAAGGACTTCTTCCTACCACTCACCTTGAGTTCCTGTGTGCTTGCCCCACACACGTCTCTAGTTTGCACCAGTTGTCAGTCTAAAACTCACCTCCAAGGGGTGATGCCCAGACTAGTCAAATCCCAGACACAGAGAAATGGAGACATGGAGAAATGCCAGCCAGGTTTGTACTTTTAAGCTAAAACCTGGCCTTTCTACTGATACAGAAATTGTCAGTAGAGAATTGCAGCTAGTTGTGAGCCTGTCTTCTTCAAAAATGCTGTAGGGATGGGTCGTATCCCACAAGACTGACTTGAAATAACAGCTACACAAGAAAGAAGGGAGGGAACTGTGTGGCAGCCCCGAGGCACTTCACAACAACTGTGTACCAAGATTGCTGCATCAAATACATTGCATTTTTAAAGCGTGTCATGATTCCTCTTCTTTGCTGTATTGAAAGAGATATGATTGTTTTCCCTTTCAGTAAAGACACAGGCAAAAAATTTAATAACTATGTCGCAACCTGGTTCTTGAACTATTTTTGCTTCTAATTTCCTGCCAAAGTATGTAGTCAGTTTGCAAGGTGACATTTGTAGAGGCTCCTTACAGATTGATTGGCTAAACTGCTGGGAAGCAGAGAGAATTCATATAGAGCACAACCTTTGTTTATTACAAAGTCAGACCTGCTGATGTTGCCACATGCCAGAAAAGTCCAACCATTCCCTGCATGTTTCTCAGAGAGGACCACTGATGCATGCAGATCACAAGCAGGACAGCAAACGAGAGGCTGGATGATCTGCAGAGTTCCTGAAAACCCTTCAGTGAAAACTCAGGTCATGGTGTTGCCTAGTGAGTGCTAGACAGGAAAGAAAAAAGCACTCTTTTATTGGAAAACATTCTGCATAGTAACAAAGAGCTGCTTGGAGGGGGATAGTGACTTCAGGCAGAAAACATGCAGATCCCTTCCCTTTGTGAGCATTGGGAGGCTCTCCTTCCCTACCCATCACAATTTACCTCCCTTTCAGACTTTTTCTTAAAAGCTACTGTGCTCTTGGCATAGCTCAGACTTTTAACCACTGACACATCAAATCCTCCATCCTTTCAAACTTGGGGCACTTGCCAAATTTGCATTTGATACAGAAAAAGTCATTGCTCTGTATAAAAACATCTAACATGGATTATTAATTGGTAATTCTACCAATAACAGCCATTTGTGTTTTAAGTATTTCTCAGTACAAAGAATCAGTTCTGTGCTTTGAAAACACAACAGATGCTGAACTGCTTGTGTGGCTCTGGACGTGTACCACATTTCTGTTTTCTTTCATTTCCTTGGCTTGAAGAAACACGTTGTCAAAAGACAAGACTTATTGGTTTATTTTTTCCCATTCACTCCTTTGTAAATATTGCCATAACATAGACATCCTGAAATACAAAGTGAAACATAACTCATCAAAAAGATCCCTTTGGGAGTTGCAAGTTATACATACAAAATACGTGTCATTTCTAAATTACAGTCCCTCCTGCAGTATAAACTCCCAGCCTTCCTGAACCAATAATGCTATTATTGAAGAATTTGTTTGATTACTTTGAAGTAAAACACAGGATTGACTGAAGTTTAACTACACTCCCTGATTTAACTTAATCAGATTTAATCATGGCATGAAAATCAAACCTCATGTTTTTGTGATGTGTTTTACAAAACTCTTCATAATAGCACGTGGTTAAAACATCAGACATGTTTTATGGCTCCATGTATGACTTCTCAGTTTTCCCAAATATTAGGGATCAACTCAGGGGTAACTCAGGGAGTTTGCAAATTTAGATCTTCTTTTCACTGAATTTTGGAGGAGGAAAGTTCTTACAAGCTCTTATAAGAAAGAAAACAGTGGAAATTAGCTAACAAATATCCCCAGATACCTTCTGCAGTTTGGAACTGCTTTTGAGAGCAGTACCTCCTCTCTGCATGTGTTAGGTGAAGATTACTTGTTAACACATGCTCCTGAATTATCTGACTGAAATTGAGAGTTTTTAATAAAATAGCAACTAGGTAATTATTCCAGCAAGAAATTAAAATGCCATTAGCTTTGTCACTGCTTACAAAACACAGACTTTGTTGATGTATTTTTAACAAATATTTTTAAAATATTTATATACAATTACAGAAAAGAATATGTTGTCATGATGTTTTTATAAGGCTCAATACTTAAATAAATGTTCTTAAACACATAAGAGCGCATATCATAGAACAAACAAGCTGAAATAAATAGTACAGCCATCACAACTTCATGAACAATTATTAATCCACAATATCCAACTTTCTATGATTTCCTGGCAAAAAAATACTCTCAACAAAGGAAAAATCCTTTTTGCTCTTTAGTTAAGGTTTGTGAAAAAGTGGCCAGTTTTAACTCTCACCAAGAGAGGGCAGTGACATATCTCAAAATAGTAGAAGATCCCATACAAGAGCCATATACCTTTACAGCAAGCATGATAGCAAATAATCTCTGCAGACATTTAATTTTAAATTCTGTGGAGCATTCAGCTGATGCTGTATTATTTTTAATTAACATCCTCCCACCCTTGAGTAAGTGTACTGTAGTGTTTGGAGAAAATAGAAAGAGACTGTGGATAAAACTGAGTCCTTATGAAGCAAGATTTTTTTCTTTTTCAAGCAGGTTTTTCAAAGCAGAATATTAAGAAATACCTGCCTTCTACTATGAATCACATTCATAGCAGTGTGTAAGCTTTATTTTCAGTTTTAATTAACTTCTCCAGAATGTGAGGACTTTACCTCTTATCTCTGTCCCATACCTTCTATTCTCTCAAATCCCAGAATGGCTAGTTAGAGGCTTTTTTTTGTTGTTGTTCCCAAGTCCTAAAGATCCTGTTAGGGGTAAGTAGCTGTACTGTGCTGTTCAGGATTATTGATTTATTTTTTTTAAAGGAAGTTAGTATACCCATTTTTTTGCCCTAGGTTGTCTCAAGACTCTTGGCTTGTGAAGCCTAGATTGTCCTACTCCAAACCCTGTAATTAAAATATGTCCTAAGTCTGTTATTTTTCATCTCCAAAAGACTGCAACATCTTCAAGTTCATGGCCTCTTTCACAGCTATTGCTATCCCCAAAGTCCAAAAAATAAAGCTGGCAAAAAGCCAGCACCTTTCTCTTTTTCACAGCCTTCCAATGGATAGATGTAGTCTAGAGGAAAATGTTTTGTCCTCTAAAGGAAGACTTTGGGGGTTATGTTCAATAGAATTTAAGAGACATAACACACAAAACCTGTCCAATGTGGCACACAGTTAAGTGTGATTTTCTTTGCAATTTTCAAGGCATCTTTCAAAAGGTATGGAGAAGAGAGGGGAAAAAGAGGGAGAGAAACATACACTTCTTTTTATCTATAGTCATTGGAGGTTCATAGCAGTTGGAACCCCTTTCTGAAAGTGAATTTAACTAGACTTATATGGGCTTTTTCTCAATTTCTAATGCAAATGGAATGAATAAGAAGACACAAAATAAAGTAATGATGAGGACAAACATTTCTTTAACAAGGTATCATAACATTCTCTTATTGATATTTTCTTTATTGACGTTTTAATTTCCTCTTGCAGAAATAATTTGTCTCAATATACTAGAGTGTCACAACAAACTAGAAAGCAGCTTCTAATGACTAATGGAATGACTGACAACTTAGATTTACAAACCTGTTAGAAAAGAGCTTAGAAAGAATATATAATGGGAATCAAACCAAAAAAATTGAGGAATTGATCTGTAAATAATATGGAGTATAACATTACATACCAAGCACATTAGAAAAAGGGGGATGAAGTCCACTGTCAGGAAAAGTTAATCAGAATTTCTTATTTACACTTTTTATCGTGTCTGTAATCACACCACATACATACACCCACACCCTGACACTGCTATTGTAAAAGCAGCACAAAAATATCCACCACAAAATCAGCTTGGCGTTAAATTCACTCCCCTTCAGACTGAACAGAAAGGTTTCAGTATGCAGAGATACCAAAAGCATTTGTATTCAGTGCACCAGTCCTTGTTTAAGGCAATCTGTTGGTGGCCTACAGTCACAGAGCACATAAAGATTATATTCTCATGTGGGAAGATATCCATCACTTATTGTTGGTCTTGTCATTCTTGCTTTCCTGCAGACACAGTAAGTAGCAAAGCTAAAAGCAAGCAGGGTGTCAGCTTTTCAGTAGTAAGGTAGCTAGAGCAGCTAGAGAGGACAGTAACTTTTAGATACTGTTCTGTGTACAGCAAGCCCCAAGAACAAACAGAGAAATCAATTCAACTATCCAGAATCAAGTATATCAAGAGACTCACTGATACTGGACACCAAACAAGCTGTGAATTATTCCAGTCCCTCAAATATAATTGGAAAGATAATTTGTGACCATATAGATACTGTGGAAATACAATTTACCTTAGTCTGTACTGACCAAAAGGCTGAACTTCAAAATATTTCTGCTAGCAACTGAACATGTTGGCAATCCAAGTTCTGTAGACTGAGATTTGGGTAAAATATTTCTATATATCATTACCACCATAGAAAAAATAGTTCACCTTATCTGTCCCTTGATAAAAGGGTTGTAGTTACTCTGTATTGGGATAAAGCAGTCAGTAGCTGTGCTGCTTGAATTCATAATGTCATAATTCATAATGGGTGGAGGCTTTCATGTGTATAATTTTTGAGGTTTCAATACCTTTCTGGTCCCTAGATTTATTTTCTCACCCAGAGACAGCTCCAGTAGGGTCCCTAATGTAGTTTTTACAGTAGAGGGGCATGGATTAAAATAGCTATTGTGCTGAGCTCGTTGATAATAATTTATATGGAGTTTACAAAAATACTAAAGTTTGTTCAAGATATGTTTAGCTGATAGTTTCTTTGTCCTAGTTTCAGCAGCATGTTTTGGGGACTTGTTGATAATTGCACCCAGTTTGTTAGAGAAGGAGCAGGAGATGAGCCCTTTCTTTCCTTTCCTTTCCTTTTCCTTTCCTTTCCTTTTCCTTTCCTTTCCTTTCCTTTCCTTTCCTTTCCTTTCCTTTCCTTTCCTTTCCTTTCCTTTCCTTTCCTTTCCTTTCCTTTCCTTTCCTTTCCTTTCCTTTCCTTTCCTTTCCTTTCCTTTCCTTTCCTTTCCTTTCCTTTCCTTTCCTTTCCTTTCCTTTCCTTTCCTTTCCTTTCCTTTCCTTTCCTTTCCTTTCCTTTCCTTTCCTTTCCTTTCCTTTCCTTTCCTTTCCTTTCCTTTCCTTTCCTTTCCTTTCCTTTCCTTTCCTTTCCTTTCCTTTCCTTTCCTTTCCTTTCCTTTCCTTTCCTTTCCTTTCCTTTCCTTTCCTTTCCTTTCCTTTCCTTTCCTTTCCTTTCCTTTCCTTTCCTTTCCTTTCCTTTCCTTTCCTTTCCTTTCCTTTCCTTTCCTTTCCTTTCCTTTCCTTTCCTTTCCTTTCCTTTCCTTTCCTTTCCTTTCCTTTCCTTTCCTTTCCTTTCCTTTCCTTTCCATCTGTTAAGTCATTTTTTGAGAATGTTCCGTTTCCCCGGAATGTCAAGGATACCACCTTCCTGGTATTTAATCTGGTGAGCTTCCTCTATACAGTCTGCAGCCTCTCTAGAACGAGGGCTGATGAGGGGCTGATAAGACCCCTGACCCAGGAGTAGACCCAGGCATGGAAAATCCTGAGTGGAAAATGGGAGAGAATGGGCCGGACCCTGAAAAAATGTTCAAATCCCCCAGCTGGGGAATTTTCACATGAACAAATACAAAACCCAGACGAGGTGGGGAAATACCTGGAAGAGAAGTGCCATGACGATTCCAATGAGAAAGCTCATTGCAATAAGCTGGGCTTCGGCATATACTTACCACATTAATTGCATTAATTGCATTAATTGGCCCTGTTTCAGTGAGTGGTAGGAGTGGTTTCATAATGGATTTATGCTATTTAAGTAGATCTTAATTAAAAGACTTATTTTCTCACTTTATGTTTAAGAAAAATATTTGTCTCAAGTACTATAATACACAGCTTAAAAAAACCCCTGACTAATGGGATCTTAGATCTGCACAGTCGATGGAGAAGCCACGCATTTTATCAGCAGTTAATAAATTTGGAGAGCTAAGAGTACCTGAGTTATAATTCATTTAAAACACTGACACCTTCTAGAGTCAAACTGATGCAAAACTAGCATCAGAGCTTTAAAATAAAATTTATTGTTTTCAAATGCAATCAAGTTATAATGCAAAATCAGTAAAAGTGTAGAGAAACTGAATGTTGCATTAAAATATTCATATAAAACACTTATGGTTCATTATTAAGGCACTCCATTAGAAGGCATACTTTAAATCAGATTTTTATGAGCGCCAAGTACATTATTTATTACAAAAGTGTGTTTAAAACAAACAAATAAACCCTAAAATCAAATCCAGCATTTCAGACTAAGAACTTTGTGATGAGGTTCAGAAGCAGACTGGTTGAGCACTGATCAAGAAAATATGCTAAAGCTTCTAGTTTAAATTGAAATGTTGTCAACTTAAATCTATGTATTTTTACCCCAATATATACATTTTGATATATTATGTTGCATTTTTCAGAACTAATTAATTTTTTAAAATATATATGACCTAAATTAGTCCCTTCTGCAATTTATCCCATTCTATCCTTTTCTGTTTACACAAGAAAGAGATTCTTTCCACTGCTACACTTCAGGAAGAAATGTCTGTAATATTTTTCATAGGTTTTGAGAAATTGAGAGAAGTAGTGTTGGAATAATGATGAGACTATTCTCTAACTGACATCTGCCAGAGGTGCCAGACAAACCTTTCTTAATTCCTTAAAACATGTTTGTCCCCATTTGCTTCTAGCCTAAAGCAGTCCAAAGCCTTGTTAGTGCATACAATTTCCTCAAAAACATTTTTAAAGTGGTTCTATCAAATAAAATTAATTCTGTTTATCAAAATTGAAATGTAAAGCATTTGTGCATTTTCTATTACGCCTGCTGTGCCTTTTAAAGCAGGAGTACACCATGACAAGAATATTTATTATTAAATTGTATTGTAACTTACCCTTTGATTAAGGCATTATATCATAACTTTAGAACAGGCAAAAATCTGAGCACTGTAATTTTAAGGCTGAATCATAAAAACCTTCCAACACTATGAAGGAACTATAAATATTATGAAGTCATTGAAAGCTTCACCATCCTAATTTTTATTATTTGCAAAGATCTCAAAAGGCACAAAGAGGTGTCCCTAAACAATTACATGGAGGTAACTTTTTATCTCTGGAAATCACATTTAAGATTTGTTTAATTGGAGGATATAGGAATAACCACTTTAGGGGAAAACAGATCTCAGCATTGCCATAAATGCAATATTGAGACAAAATGATATATCAGTTCTGCTCCTGAAGTTCTTTTAGCAGATAGGAAGACTTCACTGAAAACTTCTACTTTACAAATGGATTTATGCATAGTAAACTCTGCCACATTTTGAAATATATGAGCTGAGTTATGTAGTGGGAAACTACAGTACATTATAAATATGATACAGAATCCAAATTGAAGCCACAGGGACGGTTCTCTTTGTCTTCTCAAATATCACCATTTATTTCTTATTGGTCTTAAAAATACCACAATGGACAAAGATTTATTCCACTTTCAACTGTGTTTTTCTAACAACACTCAAATGCAATTTCCACTCTCTGATGTGTCTTTTCTCCTTTTTCTCTTTAACCACCATTGCACCCATGTGCATTTTCTGGTCCAGCCCAGAGATGAGACTCCCCATCGACTCAACCTGTTCCTCCTGGGCAGCACCTGCTCTCATCAGGCAACAGCTGACCCTTGACTCTTCACTAACATAACACTTTCTGACTCCTGCCTATAGATGTCTACAGCCTTCTGACAAATTTGGGAGCCTTTAGCAACTTCACGGATGTTTTCACATTTGTGCCTGCTCTAAATCTACTCCCACAGGTCTGAAGGCTGAGGCTGGTAGATATTACACATACACACTATATATATATATATATATATATATATATATATATCTACAATCATCATTTCCCAATCAGCTTATGATTTGTCTAGCTCCCCTAGATCCCAGACTCTGCTTGGGGAAGACTAAATGGATGAAATGTCTCTGTTTGGATTTCCCCTCCTTTAGTAGAAAAGCTCACTGAATATTTTATGGCCACAGAAGTAAAAGTCATTGAGCTTACCAAGGTTGCTTACCCCACTGCAGGAAAATAGTGCCTACTTCTATCAACAAATTGTCATTCAGCATCGTGCTTAATGAAATACACTTTCCACAAAACAAAACAAAGCGAAACAAAAAAACAAAAACAAAAACCCAAAAAACAAACCAGGGAAAACAAACAAAACCCCCACAAACAAAACCAACCAAAACCTCCAAAAGATCCCCCATAACCAACCACATACATACAAAGATATCTCCACCACAAAAACTGCAAAACAAGTTAAAAAAAAGACAAATGAACTTTTGTCTCTGATACACATGAATAGTCAGTGTCTAAAAGGAGACATTTTAATGTTTTCCTGCTAGTAGACTAACTTGGAACAAAGAGATTTTACTGCAAAAAATATATAGTTCTGCCTACTTCCGATTAATATGAGCATTCTTGGCCTTTCAGATGTACCACAGGGGCTCATCCAAGTTATCAGAGTCCAAGACCATACAGCCTTCTAGGAGAAGTCCTTCAAAAAACATGTGAGTTAGAAACAACTTATTGAAAGGTTGAACCAGATGATCTACAAAGTCCAGCCTGGACTGAAGTACAATTCTATGATACATTATCGTGGGATGTGGTTGGCAGAACACAGCAGGCCGTGCCCTTGTGTCAGTCTTGGCTTGCGCTTCTTGAAGAAAAAAACAATTTATCAAGTTCAAATCCTGTGAAATGGCCCGGGGACCAATAAGGCCAATGGTACTCTGGCCTTTTTCAGCAATAGTGTGGCCAGCAGGACCAGAGCAGTGATCCTCCCCTCTCTGCTCAGCACTGGTGAGGCCACCAGTGGATTCAGCTTTGGCCTCTCCCTACAAGAAAAGCATGGAGCCTGTCCAGAGAAGGGCAGCAAAGCTGGTGATGGGTCTGGAGCACAAGTGTTATGACTGAGGGAGCTGGGGGTGTTTAGCCTGGAGAAAAGGACGCTCTGGGGAGACCTCATCTCGCTCTAAACGTCCTGAAAGGAGGGTGTAGCAAGATGGAGGATTCTTCACTGAAAGGATGGTAAAGCACTGGAACAGGATGCTCAGGAGAGTGGTGGAGTCACCATTTCTGGAAGTGTTCAAAGAGCATGTATATGTGTTGCTTGGAGACAGGGATTAGTGGTGGGCTTGGCATTGGACTCAATGATCTCAAAAGTCTTTTCCAACCTCAGCAATTCTATGATTCTAAATCTGTGTAGATCTGCTTTCACACATTGTGGATTAAGATCTGGATTATAACACATAGATAGCTATCAGCCCTGCCAATGCTGTGTGCTGAGCTCCTAATTCTGTGAACTGAACCCTTTACCACCCTCAAAAGCCAAAATTTTATGACCCATTTTATACTATCATCACTTCATGCCTCCTGTGGAATTTTTGACTAGGGTACCCAAATTGCATAAAATTTGGGTGGAAATATATCACTTACTAGAGATATAATTATTATCTCCATCTTCACAAGATTAATTAGCTACAACACCCTCATTCTTTTGGTTTAATGGAGGGTTAAATACACATTACTTTTTCCTACTCCTAGAAAATATGTTTGTTCCAGTTAAAAGCATTTGCGAAATGAAGTAATTTTCATCAGATGATAGCTTTGATTGAAAACAAAGCAGCTCTAAAAAGCAAAAGACGAGCATTAAAAACTTTAATTCTGAAAAGAATCTATGATTCATTGACAGTGTCCACCTTAGAACAAGTAATTCCAAGTTGAGCTAAGTGTTTTATCCTATTAATTTCAAGGATGATGAGCCACATTCTGGAAGCATCACCCACTGAGTACTCTCATAAAGGTGAAGAGAAGTCCCTAATGGGATTTCCAAAATCACATAGAAGCATTACTGCCTGAGAGGTCAATGAAGCATTAAGTCCATTCTTAAATAATACACAGTTCCTTCTGACATTATTCAAAATGTCATTTTTGAGGCACTTCAAAGTTTCCAAGCACTTCAGATCTCTGAAGTGAGTTACAAAGCTAATTTGCTCAGCTGAAGCATTTGAGGATAAAAATTCACAACTTGCCAGCCAGTTCTGCAGATCCATGTTCACTGGTAGGCTTTCACAGCTACTCAAGCAGAAGAAAAAGCCATATAAGCGTAGTAAAGGTATTCCAAAAGTGGCCCAACCAATCGCACTGAAAACTGCAAAGAGTTTTGTCAAGATCAAGTTTGGAAAAACAAAAGTGTTCTAACCCCTTGGCCTGGTTGACCCAAGCCAACTGCGGGTGGTTCAAGAGGAATACAGAGTGAAGGAAAAATATTTAACGGATCCAAATCAAGTTTTACATGCTACATAAAACTGACCAACATGGAAATCCAAATTACTTTGCCAATATGGATATTAAAAACCCACCACCCTATTTCTACTATTAAAAATTTTCCAGGGCAAAAGAAAGAATCTCTGCTGCAAAAATGACTGAAGTTCTGTGTCATTCTTTGCTTTTATGCCCATTTTGAAGCAAAGAATAATCACACAGGAGCTTCTGTGGTTAGGCACTTACTTGGTTAGAAGCATCAACAGAAGACAGGAGCTGCTGTTCCCAAAATTTTTTAAATTATTATCAATTTTTGACTGATAATTCCCAAGTTTCTATTGTCATAACAAGATATGAAAGGAAATTAAAAACACAGTTTGAAAGTGGGAAATATTTCTCCTGTTTTTTGCTGTCAAGACAACTATATTTTCTGCAGGAGATGGGTAAAATATAACCTCTTTTCCAGATGAACAGAAATGAATAAAATGCATGAAACTATATAATTTAAAGTGCATAAAAAAGATTTGTCTCTCTCTGATGAAAGCAATCAGTCAAAATAGGCAGTTCCCAATGCACTGAAAATATTTTTCAGTACGAACATTCTTATCAGTTTTGACAGGACTGCATACTCTGAGCGAGAGAGATGAGCTCATCCCTGCCAAAGCTGTGAAGAGAAATACTACAGAGCACCAAGGTCCCAAGGGGAATTTCTGTTTGACATCTAGGTTTCCCTGCAGGGTTCCATTGCATTCTCTCCTTCCTGCATCCTGCATTTTGCCTTTCTCCCCGCACTGTTCCCAATGCAGGAGCATGCCCCTCTTCAGTGCAGAGTGCTGCAGTTATTCAGAAGCTTGAAAGAATTTTTTTTCCAAAATCATCTCTAGACATGTAAGTCACTGTTAAGGGCCATCCAGCCTGTGAGCTGGAAACTGGATAAACCTGGATCTTAATTATTTGAGCTGAATTTTCACAGAGCACTTATCCTTATTGTTCTAGACCAGGGAATCTGGACACCCATTGATATTACAGCCTAAAACAATTCCTCTTTTTACAACACACTGAACACATTGGAGCTCGGCAGGCATGGCTGATTGTTCTGCTAGGAAATAGTAGGGGGCATAACACCTCTATAGTGGACTGTGCTTGGGTGTGTGGGTATTAGTTTGGAGCTTGACTTCGAGGTCATTTTGCTCATACACTTAATCCTGGCTCTTATGGATTCCTGATGGGTGTTTTGCTCCACAGGTGAATAATTCATGTGGAATGGGTTGAGTTGTAGCAACTCCGCTCTGCATTTATCAGAAGGATGACTTGAACCTTTGTATTCGGTGTTCCTGGGGCAGCGTCCACCGAGCCACCAAATCCATCTCTGGCGTCTTTACTTTGCACTTATTACAAGCAATGAAATCCTCATCCAAAGAGCCTAGAGTCAGGGCAGACAGCTAAACAATCCAGTACCAAAAATTAGATTTCACTCCCCCCATCTGAATCAGGGAGTCCAAAAGCTGATAAATTCTCCAAATGGTACACTACTGATTACTTTGAGTCAGTCTGACTCTCTTTCTGCATCCCCAGATTTTAAAAGAAAATGTTCCATTCGAAAGCAGGAAGGATTTTTTTAAGACCTTTAATTTTTAAAATTCAAAAGTACAATTATGGATGGATACTTTAATCTCTTTTTCTGTCATACTCAAGTATGCATTTGGTTTGGCTTTTAAGCTAAGCAGAAGCATACTTCCAAGTAAAACACAGTTCTCTATTAATTCTAGTTTCATTGTGATGGAAATCGAATCCCTAACACTTTGCAGCCAAATTAAATTTCACTGAGATTTGATAAAAGATTTGCAGATTCTACCAGAAAGTAAAGAATCAGTCACTGTATCTTAATCTATTTATTGCATAGCACTAAATGAAGGGGGAAAATGCTACTCTTCAGCAGGCTTACCGGAAATTTAAGTACTGTGCTGAACTGGAACAGCATGTCTTATTTCACCAAGGTATTAAACTACCTCTTTATCTTTAGTATTAAGTAGTTTATTTCATTTCTAGAAGGGTGATTAAGTATTTAAAGTTGCTTTGCAAAGACTACCATGTCAGTACTGTGCCAGGTCCATCTTCTCCATCAATACTAGAGGCAAAGCAGTCAGACACAGCAACTTTTATTTCAACTTGTATTTTAACTCACTAGAAAATACTCCATCAATAATGTCTCTCTAAATCACAAGGGTATCTTTCAGTCACATCATAAATTGCACGTCAACCTTTAGAAACATCTGCACAGGTCACAGCTAAAAGGACCAGGTGCTGATACAAATATACTTTTAAAGTCACATTACACAGCTCTACCTTGATCATCCTCACAAAGAGAACAGGTGAACCCATCATTTACCTCAAGCAGCTTACCAAGAAGTTAACCAAGAAGGAAATACTTCACATGCTTTTGATTATTAAATGGGGTTAGTTAATAAGTGTTGGCAGAGCTCTATCACTTCTCTTTTTACCTAATGGCACAAAGGAGAATATGAGATAATGGATGCAGAAAATAAAGTTTTAACTTTATAAGAATATATATCAACTTCCTGAAGATCAAAATATATGCTTGGAGCATTGTGATGCAAGTGCAAGAAAAAAATATAGTGTATTAGAAAGAAAAGTCACTACTGTGATCAACAAGTGTTTTGAGATTAAGTGGAAATAGCAATTATTTTAATAGAATCGAAAAATGCAAAGCAGCTTTCCCATGTCTGAACAAATAGTACATCTATGGTGTGTTAACCCTTAACAGTCTGTGAAATAAAAACCTGCATGCACTGAATCTGCAGGGAAGGTCCTGCCACTTGCACTGGCAGAAGTGGAGAGGAACAAGGTATCTTCAGACAGGTCTCAATCCCTTTCACCTGAGATGCTTGGCATCACAGATCTCCCTTGGATCAAAATGGATAGCATTTCCTCCTTAAGACAGTCAAGCCAAAATTATTAGCACTGAACTCTACAATCCTGATGGACAAATGCAGATGGATCAAAGCATCCCTGGTGCCCCACCAAGGCTATCTGTCTTCCTGCATGCTCACAGCTCTATCCTTCCTCCAATGCATCTCTAAGTGTCCTGAATGCAAAGGAAACCTTGACATGGATATCTTGGTCTAGGCAGGAATTGCTGCAAGAGCCTGGTACATCATCTTGCTCCCTCACTGGGAGGAAATAACCTAAAAAATCTTCAAAAGAGAAAAGAAACATACAGGAGGTGGGTGTATGCTGATATGGGTAGGGAGCCAGAGCAGAACACACCACGATCTTCAAATGCCCACACGTGGTAAGAAAACCAGCATGGAAATAGAAAGAAAGTCCTCTAAACTTCAAAGGAGGTAGAACAGAGCCTTTGAAGGTGAGCCCATTGTGAATGACAAGGAGCACTGTAAGAAACATGAAAACCACTTTACTTCTGTGGTGCTGTTTCCTACACCACTAAGATGCAAGACAGTACCCCGAGCTATCAACTCGCTTTTGTTCATCTGTTTGTTGGATGGTTATTCACGGGAATGGTAGCTTTTATTTCAGCACTATAGATAAAAGTATTGCACTGAAATTTAAATGTCGAAGAATACATACTCAAATGTCAAATACCAACAGACAAATGCCAACAGAGAAATGTCAGAAATACACCCATGTCTCCCACTGAATATAACTACATCTGCACAAATGCAAGCCACACTATGATGTGTAAAAGTGAGAGTTTTTCTTCAGTTCCTTTGGGGTTGTAATACCACTGGTGTCAATAAAATCAGTACCTGGCAGCAATCTGAGCATATTACTCCAAGTACCCAGCTCTGGCAAGAAGTGCAGGCAAAGTGATCCATGGTCTGCAAGGTGATGGATAACATTTACAGTCATAAGGATACAAAATTGCTGTTTCAGGCAAATCCCACTCTGGGATTTGCTAACTCATCATTAAGGACAGAGCTGAACACAATGACCTTTCACGTGGATTCTCCCACTGCTTTCCAGGTATGACAGTAGCCCGTGAAAGCTGAAGGAGTGGGTGTGAAGACAGTTTTTCCCTAGATACATGGCCTAATTTGTCCAAATAAACAAACATAAACATGAATTCCTGGTGTATCCTAAACCATTTGCTTTTTTTGAATCCTGGGAATAATCACCTATGAATATAAGTGAACTTTGCAGAAGTATAAATAACTCCAGAACCCAAGCAGAACAGATTTCAAGCAGAATTTGGACTATTTAGAAACTCAAGTGTGTTTTAAAATCTTGCTTGCTTTATTAAATCAATCTTGCTTGCTTTATTTATCAATTGACTGATCCTCAGGAAAACAAAATAACAATTCTTTACACAATTCACTTGATGGGAATCTCTGATCCCAATGACTTCAATGGGCCTTTTGTAATGATTCTACCCTTCATTATCTCCTATAAAAGTACGTACTTGAAAATACGTTGATGAGGGAAGATGCATTAGCTTGGAAATTTCAGTCAGTCTGCTAATTGCAGCTGCTTCTACTAGAGTTGAGAAATAAAAACGCTTAGGTAGTTCTACAGTCAGATCACTAAATACATGAAAATTTCAAGTGCACTTTAATTAGTGTAGTTAACAAAAATATATCTGACTCCTGTAATTATTGTGATTTGCTTCCAATGCTAATAGCTCATATTCTGTAAAGTAAATCCTAATCCAAGACAGGATGTGAATTTTTTGTCAAATAGTAAAACCCCCTAAAAATTTTCTGTCTCTGAAGTGATTGTTCTAAGAAACTTACCTTGGTTTTTTCACTCTGTGACATTGACTAGAAATATCATATTAATTTAAAATTCTTGTATTTTTCAATTTATTGCAAAAATTTGAAATAATTAATTGGATTTTTTAAAAAAGAAACTTCTGAGAACAATTATCGTATACAGTATATACAGAACTTTCTTTCCTGTACACCTCTTTCTAAAGGTTTCTCTGGATTATTTAGTCTTGTATAGGACAAAAATATGAAAATTTTAATCTGTTCTGCTCTGGACCCTTTCTTCTTTTTAACCAAATGCAGTACATCACGTAACTCCATGCAGAGGCATTTACTGAATGTCTTTTTCAACAGGAAAAATTTCTTATAAGATCTATATTTAATTTTAAATGCTCATCTTGGCAAATGTAATAAAAACTCACATACTTTTAGTATCTTAATTTTGAACTTTGCTTTTCTCCTCAACAGGATTGTATGATGCTGAGTTTCACCACAGAATTATATTCTGAGCAAAACTCTATTCTCTTTGACCAACTTAAATCCTTGTCTCTCCAAAGACAGTGAACGTCTCCTTGTTCTTGAACTATCATAAGGAGTTAACAAGGAAGGTTCCAAAAGCCTGTTTGTATTACCCCACTGTTTCACACAAGTTAGGTGAGCCCACAGTCATTAATATCTGTTTTAAAATCAAACTCTACCATAGCTTAAATTAACAGTACGATTCTAAATTACACCATCAAAAATAGTTAGAATAGCCAGGAAATCTTTTTGTACTTCTATATTTCCAAGATTTTTCTGTGAGTCTACCTTTTTCTATCTTTTTGGGAATGCAAGAATACAATTTAGTGTTTCACTCAGGCATTCACCTGGACAGACAGGTCTGAAGTCAAAAAAGCTCTAGTCAAAATCAACCAAATAAATTAAATGAAGAGATACAGATTTGTCTTAGGAAGGTAGCTCTAAAGAATAAATAGTTCCTCAGTGCATAGCATGGAAAATAAATCAAAATATGTTGAAACAGACAGAGTTAAATGTAAGGAAATAAGGACTTATCCAACATTCTGGTCTCCAAAGACTCTGTGAGGTACCTCCAGACATCAGCCAGATCCAGTTCTGTCTGGTTTCTGAAGCATGTCAGGACCTCTGCTCAAGGTGCCATAACCATAGGCTGGTGTGTACATTAGGGTATTGACAAGAGATGAAACAGCACAAACAGAAAAACAATTCCAACAAATAGTGGAGGGAGAAAGTTCAGTTTTTAGACACTTTAGACAACTTATTTATCTCTTCCTTCTTTCAGAGCACTTATCTGTTGCTCCAGAAGGTATGCAGACAAATGATGCACTTCATCATATAGTGACACTGACACTTGGAACCAGTTTACATATAATAAGAAAACTCTCATTTTCTTTCAATCACTTCATGTTCCTCCTATACAAAACCCAGTATGATGTGATACACTAAATGAAGAGATCGTGGTATTTTTCTGGAAGTCTGTCTTTGAAGGAGAGTTGCTCCTGGAAGAGTCTATCTGTATTTTGCTTACCTGTGACGTGCCGTATGATTTTTGCCATACCAGATAAGCAGTTGTTCAAAGGATATTCACTGCAAATTGAGACACGTTTCCACCATTTGTTACACTGGACATAAATTTAGTTTTAGACTGGCAAAACCCGAATACCAAGAAAGAGTAATTCTGCTGGACATATCTGCCATTTCCTGTAACAATCCAAGTCCAAGCCTTTGGACTGTGTCTGGCAGCTGAATGCATAACATCAACTTATTCTGTAAAAGCTAACTCCTATTAAAACACCACGCATTTATTTAATGAAGAGGCTATATAAATTTTATCTATTCTCTTTCCATAGCTATGAATGTTAACCATCTAGCAGGCAGAGCATCCCACTTTGAACAAGTATCAGGGACCGGTCTAGGTGCTCTAACCATAATTCAGTGTAAAATTTGCTATTTTGGGCAGGGGTTGTAAGGGTTACAAAACAACTGGTCTTTTGGGACAGTCCATCAGCAGCTTAACACATTCTGCATTGCAAATGATATCCTGATCAACACAACCTGCTCCAAGACCTATTTGACATAATAAAATAGATGAATATCTCAAAGTTCAAAGCTTTTCTCCCATCTCTTACTCCTTTAATAATACAGAACACCATGTTATCTGCCATCCAATGCTTTTCTATTAACATGGAACACAAGAAAAGTTTTGAAAAAAATCAGAAAAAGCAATCTCTTGTTGAATATATGTAGCCTCACCTTGCGGATGCCTCTGCCAAGATCTTCTCCATAGTTTGTCCCCAAAATTTCAAAATGCACATTGGGATTCCCTCCATTTTCTGCAAATTCCAGTTCTCCAGTCAAGCCATTCACTCCACCCTATTGGAAAAGCAAAAAGAAAATGGACTGAAAACTTCTAAGCAGGTAATTGTACCAACCCTCTGTTTCTTAACGACCTTCATGAGCTAACTATGCAGAATACATAGATAACTACCAGAATTAGGATCATTTTCCAAAGATCATGTTTCCCTAAAAATTTTGAAGCTTAAATTATTCTGGCCTCATAATGAAGTTTTTCACAGAAGAATTAAACTCAGCAATGCTAAGCAGATGCAATACAAGCAATAGTCTTACTCTTAGCATATTTGCACTCCAATTTTTGTTCTTTGCTCCCTCAGCATATATGTATTGCTATTTAAACTCCAACAAATTTTAAAAAAACCAACAAAATTTGCAAAGAAGTTTAGTGGAAGCAAAGCTAAAGACAAATACATAAAAGAAATTGCACTAAATTTAGTTATGTTGACTGATCTTTTCCCCCTCAAATGTTTCTCCCCCATGAAAGATTTCTACATGAGGGCAGGCTGAGTTTTAGATGAAGTTAGACTTTTTTGAGCTCAATTTATGTGATTTGCACAAATGAAGAAGGGATTAATTCAAAGTCTAGCTGAATGCACTGATTTTTATTTTCCCTCCCAATTATCCTTTACAAAGAATACATGAGCAACAATGCAGTGTCACTTCAAGCTTGCTTTAACATTTTTGCTGTTGTGCTGGAAGGGGTTAAAATACTAGAGATGAAACACTAGAGTGAATAATCCCCACAAAGAATTAGAGCTGAAAGGGCTATACACACCACAACCATACACAAAATATATTCCAGAGTTAATTCAACATGACACACATTTCATCTTTGTATAAGAACTATGATGACCTGAACTATAAAATCAACAGAGCCATGTGAAATACTGATAATGAAAACCTTTACCCTTCAAAAATTTCTTCAGTTTACAGATTAAAGGAAAATTTGATGTTTAGCCCTCTCCCTCAGAAAAAAAAAAAAAAAAAAGCTAAAAAATATTTTAAGTATGTACAAAAAATTATTAAAAAAATATTAAAAATCTGCCTCTGGTGTAAAAACCCATGAAATGCATAGCTTTTCCCCAAATCATATGGCAAGAACTTTTTAGTTGTGATTGATGGTTCACTTAGAAGATTTTTTTATTTAAACTGGAAAACCTTGAAGTATAAACTACCTAGCTAAGCACATGAGCTTTGCTGAATCACAATATTAAAAGCTCTATTCTTATATCTTCAGTTTGTAAAATTCAGGAAGGAATACAAAATTTACATCTCCATTGCAGATTGCTGCGAAATAACAGAATGTTCTCCTACTTTTATAAAACATTACTGTGATTATAACAAATGAAATTGTTCATTGAGATGACACCTTTAGAATTTAATAGACGACTAGAAACTAATACTGTCAGGGAATAACACATAAGCAATTATACAATAAAATAATAATACAAATATAATAATACAACTATTTTATTATTTATTTTACAGCGAAAACCAATAAAATACTTTGTGTCTATATATATATTTAATGATTGTAAAAAATATTTTCCATAATATTTTCTTTCTATAGTATTCACTTTTTTTATTCAGTATTGAAACAAAAATAAATGTAAATAAAAAAAGAAAGCAAAAAAGTCAATAGCCTGATTAAGGGTACACCTAAACATATTTTGCAGGAAGACTCTGGCAATTGCAGACCAGACAATTTCAACAAACGTTGAGGTTAGCAAGACACTCTGATTCCTTTTTATCTTGATCACCATCCTGCAATAACCAGACCTTCATGGCTTTTAGACTGGGGTTAGCACACCTCTGGCTAGTTCAGAGTAAAGACAGAGTGAACTTGTGTTTATCCACAAAATGACTCGAACATATCCTTTGGTAAATAACCAAGTTTCACAAATATAAACCTTTCCCTCTAACTTAAGTTTGACTTCATCCTACTCATGGACCAGAAGCAGAAACCTGCTCCATATACCTTTTCTCTCATAGGTTCTTATCTGGCTTTTTGAATACCTGAGGCACAGATTCACAGAACATGAGATGGAGAAATGCCTGCAAAGTGGCACAGATCTGCAAGAATTGGAATGCCCAGCTGATTGCTCAAAGCCTTCATCTGGACACCTTACCAGATACTGAATTGGTTATATTATACTTAGTATTTCCTATATGGCTTCCTAAAACTTTCCCTGCACTGGGTATTAAACCTGGGGCTCGGAGGTAGGTAATGCCTGAGAATTAATTAAACTGTTACAGACAACCTGAGCAGCACCATGATTTCAAATGAGCCACAAGCAGGACCTGGGAAAAGGAAGGGAAAACTCTGGAACAAGAAAGGAAATATTCAATAGAAATAATTATGATGTCTTCAAACAGATGCTTTGTACAGCAGAAAATAGAAATGAAGAATATAGGATTTTCAATCTATAAAATTAAAGTTTATTTTTAAATTTATTTTCCAGACTGAGAATGGTCCCAATGCTCTAAAGAACATGAAGATAAAATGTAAATGATTTTTGAGACATGAGATGGCAATTTAAAATGTTAAAAAACTTTAAAAGTTATTTTTTATAACCTTTGTCCTTATTTGAGCAAATACGGTTAAAAAGAATTCAAAGAATCATTTGACTCCAATTACACTTGAAGTAATCCATCAATCAGTTTCTTAAGAGAACACAGGATTCTTTGGAAATATATATCCCCTTACATGCAGTACAGGTTAACAGAATCACCTAATATGTTTTAGAATTTGATCTCTATCCAGAAACTTTGTATAAATTTGTTTAACTTGATTTTTAAATGGCTGCAATTGTCAGGGCAAGATACAAACTCTAAGTCTGACAGCTTTATTTGTCTGCAATCCAGTCTTAACCACAACAGTGTTATTACTCATTTATCTATTTTGGCAATCTATTATTCTTTGAAAATTTCTCATTAAGGAATATCTTAATCAGAGTTTCCTCTCCTGGACTGGGTACATGTGAAAATAATGTAATAGGAGCTCCAATTAGAATGGCAATGCTGCCAGCTTGGGGAGGGCAGAGACAGAAAGACAAAACAGCAAAGAACCGCCCATATAATACCAACAACACTAAATTTACAGGAAATTTCTTGGAGATCTGGGTTTCTCCTCCCTGTCTGGGCCTGATGTTGTTGGACCTGCAGGCCATGCAGTCCTGCTATTGCTCTCTGCTACTCCTCATTGTCCCACACAGCCTTTTCACAAGGCTTACACAGCTCTGGCTGCTGCTTAGGGCTGATAGAGTGGAGCAGGATATCGCCTAGGAATATTTTCCAGACACTGCTCCAGCTTTTGTGAGTGGCCTTTCACAGTAGGGATCTGTCTGAAACACTTGATTTACAGCATGTGTTTTATCCCTCTGCTAGTGCACAGTGGTAGGAGATCTCAGAGGAAATGACCATCTGTGTGACAGCTACTGATGCAGTAACTTCCTGATGAGATTTTTCCAAGTGATTTCAGTGTTAATCATGATAACGGGCAAGGGCAAAAGAAATTTTTCATTCCATATAACTTAGAGAAATAATACTATTTGGGAAAAAATGAAGACATATTTGTTATCTATCTTCTCAAATTCTTCTAAGGTTCAGCTGCAACCATGCAATTTCCTGACACATATAAAAGTGAAGAGTGAAATGTCAGTTGCTAGGCCAAAAATGTTTTACTTATGATTCTGATCACTGCTCTGGGCTTTGCAGAGCTGTTATAAAGCCTGGCAATATAATTAAAGCCTACTTGAGTCCCATTTAGACTGGCAAGATAAACTGCAGTTTATATATTCTTAGGCACTACTATACTGTAAGTCCCTGAAGAAAGCGCTATTTACACAGCAGTCAGGACCTCACTTGGGATTGGCCAGCTTGCCAATCATCAGCTATAAAATGCTGTACTTGCTCTCAGCTCCTGTTCAAACTTCCTCTACTTTTTTCTTCAGGTACAAGCTGTTTTGCAATTCAGGATAAAAAAAAAGTGGCTATAGGCAGAAAAAATGCTATAAACTGCTAGTAAATACACATTTCACATTTTATTCTGGAAAAAGTCTGATCTTGAGAACATTGCTGAGTTTTCGACTAGCACAGGCAATCCAATCTACAACATGAAAAACAATTTGGCATCTTTATTGTGTGTCACCACTGAGTGTCACTGACATTTCTGAGACCAGAACTAGTTGACAATTCCACCTATAATTCACGAAATGGCAAGAGGTACAACTCATTTTCCCAAAAGGGACAGGCTCTGTGTGGCTGCCAGCACTAAAAATTTGCTGTTAGTGAGCTAAACAAATGTGACTGGGAAGAGCCCTGAGACATGGGAGAGAAGGAATGGGCAGAAACTTGATGCCATCTTGCAGAGTTGATCCTCCCTATAATCCTACTTACATTTATTCCCAGGCTACTCAGGAAGATTAATTTTTCCCAAAGTAGAATTATTTTCTAGTGATACTTATTCCTCCAACTGTGAAACAGCTTTACTGAGGAATAAACAAGTGAGCATGTGTTTAGGGATAGCTCCTATTACAAAAGTGAATTTAAACTAATTGCTGGAGCTGGCCAAATTCATTAGAAGGATTGTATTTCCTGATGAATTTAACTGTTTGTTCAGTTCCAGAAAGGGCAGAAACAGATATTAGATTTAAATAATTGTGGTGGGCTTAAAATGTTTTCTTTAGGCTTTGTCCAATCAGCTGAATTCACAAAGAAAAATCTGCTTTTGTAGCTGTTTGAAGAAATAGCGATTCATGAGTCAAATGCTCAACAGTGAAAAGTAACAAATGACAATAAGGAATGATTTAGAAAGCTTTTTTATCATTTCAAGAAATGTTGGAAACTCTAATTTCTTTTCATTGTCTACTCTGCTTTACTAGCCAATTAATTATAAAAAACCCAGTTTATTTACCACCAGGTAACAAATTTTACAATTGCTGCTGTAGGTAAAACATCAGCATCCCTTTCTCTTACCTTCTTCAGTGGGTAGCCTAATAAAGATTTCCCACCTCTTATTTCCCTCTCCAGAAATCAAACAAAGATTTACCTCTGCAGCTAAAACCACTGCAAGATGTTCCTGTTTCTGGATCTTTTCAGAAAAATTCTCAATTCTTTTTCCCTTCAAAACCATACTTGAGTATAATTTGACTCCTAGTGAAGCTACACTGAGAGGAGGGACAACTTGAGATGGGTGATGATTTCAGCTCTGCAATACAGGTCACCATGAAGGGAGAATTAAGGTTTGCAGAGGATGGAAGTTCTTTTTCCAGGAGTATTTAAGAAATCTCAGAATGCATTTTCACCCTGAATTATATCGATATCTTACTATGATATTCATTATACACCACCCCTGGAAACAGTGGTGATTTCAAAATGAAAAAGCAGAACTTTTATTTCAGACACTGTTTAAATACCATGTGGTAACTTCCTCCTGTTTTCTTTCAAAATTAAGGGAAACTCATAAATTTTTTTTGAGAAAAAAATGTATTTCAGTTTATTTTACAGGATTCTCCAGGACAATAGGAGAGAAAGGATGTTTAAAGAGTAAGGCAAGATTGGAAAGAATAATTCTCAGGAAGAGATTAAGTGGGGGCTTTTTTCCCTTCATTACTTTTAGATTTTATTGTTTTTCTGATACCTCATCAATGCCAAATTTGTAATTTCAGAAGTACCCAACTGTGATCCCAAGGTTCTTCTCCATAAATGCTTTAGTGAAAGAAAAGGGAAAGTAGGTCACAAACCAGAATTCCTATTCTTGTGCGATTACAGCTCTCAGCTGCAAACTTAGCTTTCCTCTGCCTATGGATTGAAATGCTACTGACATCCACACAGAGTAAAATTTCTGTATTTCATTTGGATTAAATTTTGACTTTCAATTTTAGCACATTACTTCTAGAAATTCATCTCTGTCAGCACAATGCAGTGTAAGGAGCATTTGGATTTTTCAATTTACACCAAAAAAGTAGTTTCTTATCAAAGCCATCTAATTGGAATAGCAGAGAAACCCAAAAGTGACAGGATGGAAGCATGGTTAGCTGCACAGATCAGGAATTTCTTTGGCATTTGATTCATTTCTTAGCAAGCTAACAACAACTCTGGAATTTCCACTTGCTTCTGCCTTCTTGAATGCTGTCATAATTCTCCTGGCCATTTAAATGGAAAAGTGTACACAGTACAGTAATTTCACAGTTATAAGTCGCACCTGATTATAAGCTGCACGTTACAACACAGAGTGTGATAAAAGGTATCTATTCTATCACCATTTGTTGAGGGTGGGGGCAGTGATCCTTATCTCCGTGGGAGATATTCTGCTAATGGGCCATCCATTGAAACCAGGCAGGGCATTGTTCTTTATCTTTTCACAACCCATCCTTCCTCCAGCCAGTCATTTTCTGCTAATGGCCCACTGAGTCCCACTGTGTGACTGAGAAAATTACTGCATCCCATTGGAAGTTGCTCCAGCCAGGGGGAAGAGCCCAACATTTCTTACCAAGATAAAAACAGAGGTTTTGGGACACTAAGGGAGCCCCTTTCTCCACTGGACTCCAGAGGAAAACCGGATTTCTCCACATCACCACTGGACCTCTGGAGGGAAACTGCACCTTGTACAGGAGCACTGCTCCAACTGAATCACATCTCTCACTGCAAGGGGACTGCAGCCACCATGGAATGGGACTGCTACCAACACCTGCCTGACAGGGTGTCAGGTTGTACTCTGACTTTGTCAGGGTTTGGAGTTTGTTTCTTTGTAGTACTGTATTTCTATTTTAATTTCCCTAGTAAAGAACTGTTATTCCTAATTCCCATATCTTTGCCTGAGAGCCCCTTGATTTCAAAATTATAATAATTTGGAGGGAGGGGGTTTACATTCTCCATTTCAAAGACAAGTTCCTGCCTTTCTCAGTAGACACCTGTCCTCCAAACTAAAACAGCAACTTTTCATTCTTTGTCCATATATAAGCCGCACCTGGTTATAAGCTGCACTTCGGGTTTGGACCAAAATTTTAGTCAAAATGGTGTGGCTTATAATAGTGAAATTACTGAATTTACAAAATCCAAGGTGAGAAGAGAACCAGCCTTGCCTGAAACATAGATAAAAATACATGGGCCTGCCAAATGTGAATATGAAATTACTCTGATAGATTAAGAGCGATACAGTTTGGAGTCTCTTAAAGACCTATCCTGCCCTTGAAATAAGAAATGTGTCCTGGATTATTCTTGCAGTCTCATGACTTCAAACTGTGAGTAAGGAAAGTGGAAACATATATCAAAGAAATCCTTGAACTACCATTTTGGAGGTATCACAGATTAACCTGGGACTGGGTAAAATATAAGCAGTGGTCAAAGGAGTCTTAAATTTTGCCTGCACCATCAAATTTTCTGGTAAAGCTAAATACCTAATGCAGAATGGAAACTTCTCAAGACAACATTAGATTTTAAATTATTTTTATGTCCTGTAGTAAAAGCCATAAATAAAACGCCATTTAATTTTTTTCTTTACCATTCTTTTTTTTTTCTTTGTTTACAATGCTAGCACTTTAAATATAGGTATACATTACCAGGAAGTGTATGCAGAAAAATGAGGAGGCAGTTTTATGAAAGACATCAATAACATAAAGAAAATGAGACAGGGAAGGGGAAACTCTCAACCTGTCCATATTGACTAAATACTGACCCAGAAAGCTGCAATATTTGTCTGTAAGTATGTGAAGGCTGAACAGGTGGTGAAGAAAGGAAATAACTAAGAGAAATTATCTTTAAAAACTGAAGAACAGAAAAAGCATCTTGGGCATGAGCATGATTAAGGTAGGAAATAAAAATCACAGGGAAGCAGCGACATTGGATAAAGCTCTATCAAGGCTGTTACTGGCACAGTTTTGCAGTGGCAGAATACAGCCTAGATAATTTAGGAGGTTCCTCACTCCCATTTCTATGATTTCACTTCATTAACATCAAAGGCAGTGCAATGGCAAATTTTGCAGAACATTACCCAAGTGTAACTCCGCAGCTTTTCCCCCTTTCTTTTACAAATAAAATTGTAATTTTTTTTTTTTTTTTTACTTCCTAACTTCAACCGTGACACATTTGACACTTTTTCTTCCTTGAACACCCAACTGGTTTGGTACTTTTGGAAAACAAACCTATTGGTTTTATTTCAATATGATTATTATAACATGAAAAAAGCCCAATCAACCAACAAACAACCCAAACCAAATGAAGAACTACTTTCATTCAAAAGCTGTGACTATATAAAAACTATACTGATAAGAGTAACATGCACCTCAGGAGGAAATACTGCCTATTGTAAGTATTTAGAAATCAAAGGTGAGGAAACACAGGGGAAAAGTACCTTCTTGATGGTTTCCAGCATTGATCGCCCTCCTTGCCAGGGTTTAGAGTTCTTCCTGATGCAGGTGAGGCTGGCCATGCTGTGCCACTTCCTGTCCTCCAGCTTCTTATGAAAGGCATTTGCCAGCAGGAGGACAGTGTCATATATATACAGGTTTGAAATCTGTAAAGACATCAAAAGGGAAGCATTAGCATTACTATTTGTAGTCTCCTGCCAGCAGACAGAATTTATCATTTGTTTTGCCTCAACCATAATCCTCTGGTAATTAAATACTTTATTTAGTATTAAGAAGAATCTGTGGGAGGCAAAATGTCACACCTTTGGGCTTTGGTAAAATCTGCAGCTGGGGGTTGTAATGCTAAAAGTGACTTGCAGCAACAAACTACACACACGAGAAATACAGGCAGCCCAATCACAGCTCTACTTGCCAGATTTACAGCTCTACTTATGACCATAAACAGACCTCCTTTTATTTTTAACCAGTAGCTTGTGAGACTCATTTTTTCAGTCACTAAATATTTGGACCATCAAATAATCTTCAAGGTTGATTTGTTCTTTTGAAAAGCAGAAGCTCTGAAAATTTAGAATAGATTTGATTGTGGTTTTTTTGTTCCTGATTTGTGCAGTCAATTTTGATTGGCATTTTCTGGCATGAAATAAGATTTAATGAAATTTTTGTCAGTGTGCAATTGCATGTTGAGTCTGCAATTTATAGTGTTTAGTGTCAGAGTGTTTGACATTGGCTGTTAATTCCTTACAGGACAAAACTCTTACAAGTGAATGTGTGTATGCTTCACTGTGAGCACAGCAGCATACAGTGTGAAGTTGTTCTAGTTTGGGATCAAAGGCAGAACAGTGGAATTCAAGAAAAGAAATCAGTTGTGCGCCACTTCCACTTAACCATATTCTAGTCCTACAAACATGCTTTTAAATGCACACAATGCAAAGTTAGATGTGAAAGATGCAATTAAATGTAAAAGAACAGAGGCTCAGAACTTATGAACACTTCTGAAACAACTAATTTACAATATAGTTCTACATCAGTCTTTTCTGTCCTCAAAAGGCAGGGACATTTAAGGTACTGACAGTATCATAAAGAGAAACCTCAGCAGTCCTGAACAGAAGTTCTCATGAAGAAAAATTTTGTTCAGAAATGAAAAGGACTTTTAGGAATAATTTTTTTAGATAAACAATTGGTCATCTGAAGTTATTGAGGGAAACACAGTATCCTCAGCTGCATGATAAAGGCTTTGTATGAGCATTCCTAGTGCCTGACAACAAATTAGCCAGTGGCAATTTGAGGCAAGGTTGCTGGGATTTTTTCTCCAGCAGTCACAGACAAGCCAAATGACATTTCCTCAGATTTGTGGAATATGTTGGCTGCTCTCTGTAAGTGTTTTCTTACAAAGATATAAGTGGTGTGCCTAAAGTTTAAAAAGAAGAAAGAAGCTTACAAAAGGAAAGTTTCGAAATTCAGTGGCCCTATTCTGCTTTTAAATATATCCAAGGACTGGGAAAGCCCTGCAGCTATTGGGAGGGGGTGTATGGCAAGGAAGCACAATAATACTTGCACATAAAGATCAGAGATACTGATTGGCAAGTTCACACATCACCCTTCTGCCCAATTGGTCCTTTCCATATGACACCTTTTTATGTTTTTATTCCCTTCATGCTGGCTTTGCTTGTGTCACCCATCAATTGCTCTGTCAGTAGCACAGATGCACAGAACCTCTGATCCTTAGTGCCCTTCTTCTTTAAATGATCCTTCACTGTGTCTTCTAAAGGAGGTGCTTTTTTATTCTTGAGCTCCTCCAGTAGCTGTGAACATTTCTATTTTGGTATTCACCCAGGAACAAAATCTACTTTCTTCAGATGCACAGTCCAGGCATCACTGTGCATGACAGGATTAAAAGCATGGATTGAGGATCTGGGCCCAGGTTAATCAAGCATTTTAAAAACAGCTAAGATTATTTGCCTGCATATTGTAAACCTACAAAGAATTCAAAAGATTTCAGCTAAAACTGTGTTTCCCCAATGAAGTCACACTAGAGGGACATTTATTGGAGCATGGAGAGAGGAATTATCACTGTGCTTTGAGGCAAGCTTTTTTTTTTTCCAAGTCTTTGCCAAAGGGGAATAAAAAAAACCCCACACTACCTCTGGAGAGCAGAGGGAATAAGGTCACTAATGAGACTAAATTGGTACATGAAGGGCTGTGGATGCCAAGTCATCATTTCCCAACAAATGACATTGCTTTCAAGGTAACTTCTGTACCTGCTACCATGGGAATAGAAGACAATTGTCACAGTTCATGAGGAAGGATGCACTCACTAATTTAAGAGTAATATAGCTGGGTCTTCATCAAGTATTAACAGGGCTCAGGAGGACAGAGTTCAGCAGTTATTAAGCATTGTTAGTCCTTCACTAATAGTTCAGCTTAACATTAACTGCAATCAATCACTGATAATGCAATGATAAAGAACCTACAATTAATTCCTGTTTCTCAAAATCACCCTTCCCTGTCACCACCAGAAATACATGCTTCGTTAATATCTGTCCTGATGAACAGAAGGGGGCTGTAATTTAAAGTCACTTTACACCTTTATTAATTTCCCACGTAAATTTACTGGGGCATTTAATGCATTGCCTGGTGTCCATTACTAATCCCTTATTTATTCTAAGTCTGTTAGGCTAAGGGCTGGACACTTGCATTACCAAGAAGGATTTAACTGCATAACCCTCTGTTAATGCAATTTAAAATTTAGATGTGATTATTTTATCCAGAGTGTGGAAGAAAGGTACTTAGCATCAGATTAAGGATGAATGAGTAATCTGGATTATCAGTGTTTATTTTATGTGCACCTATAATATTGCATGCAGTTTTTAGACAAAAGGGTTACAGTACTAAATTCTTCTGTGAATCCAGTTTTAAACTTTCTGCCTTCAAAATGATACAAATTTATAGAATATGTTTCAATTAGGCCAGTTCAAAAGACACAGTGAGACATCTTCACCAGAATATTTTTCAGTGTTTTAATAAAGATGCTGAAAAAATTAATTATTCACACAGACTTTAGGGGGAGTAATTCAGAAAAAAATAAATCAAGAAATTCACCCTTATAATTTCCAGAGAATGTTTCTGATTAGTCACACTTCCATGTCATTAAAAAAAAAAGCATTAGTAATTTCAATTTATAAACTGTTCCAACTCCCCACTGGATTAGAAACTAATTTATAATATTGTTGGGTAGAACAAAGAAGCAGCAAACAAACCCCACAGCTACTCAAAGGACTGTGCATCATATGAAGACACAGGGGAAATTGTGTCAGAGTTTTCCTTCCTTTCAGTTTATGATGTTTTCTCACTCAGCTGAAATAATGAAGTACAGCCATCTCAGGGAAAGCATGAAAAAAGCAACTCAGTTGCACAGAATAATTAAACAAGTCTGGCTTCCATCATTCCTTTGAACCAAAATACTATGAAAGCTACCAGTAGGAACATTGTAGCTCTACAAGATATAGGTAGATCACAACCTACAGGTTAAAATATAAGATCTAATCTAACAAATTAAATGGAATTTTCCAATTTGTTGAGAATAAATTTTGAATTCTATAACTTAGCTTTCCTGAATTCAGCCAACTGCTGAAGTGAAAACGAAAGTGAAGTTGAAGAGAAAGACAATTCAAAATATAAAGTATCCCATCAACACATGACTCTTGTTTTCTGCCTCGCTGTAGTCAGTAACTTTATTCATGAGAGCTGCTCTTTGCACTCTCTGGCTCCTGCTTGTAATCACACTGCTCTCAGCTTGAACACACTGTCCCTAGAGTACCAAAGCTCCTCCTAGGACCATGCTGCCATGGCAGAATGGCACAGCCTAAAGGATTTTTGCGCTTCTTAAATAGTCTGTAGATATATCCTATGCATCAATGGGCATCACACAGCCCTGCTTGCTTTGAGAACTCTAATAGTATCACTGTGCTCTCTGCTATGGCCAGTTTTTCAAGTCATCAATAATTGCTGGCTGGCTGCTTTGTGAACAAAAATTAGTGACACAAAGGCTCTTAAAATAATCTGAAATAGGAAAAGACTCTCCACACTTGTCCCTTACATATTTTCCTTTCAAACAGACACTCTTCAAAACTTCCCTCTTTTCCTCCTATTGTTTTCTCTCACTCTTCTAGAATTGTAGCTGCTTTTAGCTGCTGGGTCAGATAAGCTCCTCCCACCACTGCCAAAAATAATAATAATATGCAGCCATCTTTCTACAACTGCAGAAATGTTCACAGGAAAAAAAACCCAAACAAAAGTAAAATCAAAATATTAAGCCAATTTCACACTGCTGATTTGTCTAAGCTTTGTCATGATGAAACGTAACAAGACAGACAGAGGACTTGTTATTGGAAAAACTATGGGAAGTCAGGAGGACAGGGATACTGCTGCTGAATTCATCTGGTAGGACTCTGTTATAGTTTAATTGTAGTTTGTGATTAACAATCATGAGAATAAGGCCTCCTTGGAACTCATACATAGGTTTAGAAGTATACACCAAGGCACTTGAAAGAGATGATGTGGGTGCTCCTAGGTAGACTTTCTTATTGACAACATATTTGAGGGAGGAAATTCTTTCGGGTGAAATGACAAAAATAAAAATTTAGCAGGGTAACAAAATGACTGGAGACCAGGTGGTTTTTTTTGCATGTTTATCTCTTTTGCTGTGGAGCAGGCAAGTTGTTCTCCATCAGACACTGTCAGTAAATCCACATTGACTCCCACCCCAACTCCAGGTATTTCCTTGTCATGCCATGAGCCATTAAACCCCACGTCAGAGAGAACATGAACAATAAGTTACAGTAAGGCCCTGGGGGAAAAACTTAGAATTTATCTTAAAAAAACAGTTTCAAGGTGGGGATAGACTGGAATATGAAGTACCTCCATGCTTTGGGAGAAAGGATCCTTGGGATCACACAGTGATGAAGATATTCTGTGGTTGCCACGGAAACAGCGCTGGCTTATGTTTTGGGGAACTGGGAATGTCTGTCGAATAATTGTTAACCTTCCAATTGACCTTCTCACCAGCTCCTGCACATCCACGTCATTTATTTCCTGAAAGAGAAGGCAAGGCACAGGACATGTATGAGAGCCAAAATTCAGAAATGTGACCACCAAATTATGAACAAAAAATAAACTGAGTGGACCCAGAGGTCTCTGACTGACACACAGTTACTGTCAAACACCACTGCAGCCTCAAAACCAACTTGTACATGCTCACTGAAGTAACTGGTGGTATTAAAATACTACCCTTAACTGCAAAAGTTCAAAGTGTACTGTGCTCAAACCCCACCAAATATATGTGTTTTCATAGCTGTTTCATTTGGGGTTTTCTCTGCCTCTTCTTTTACCTCTTCTGATCTTTTATTTATTTCACAGCATCCTTGACAGATAATGTGTAAATCAGTAGGAAGCCATAGCATGATGTATTTCTGAGTGTAGCATTAGTTAGGAGCTGTGAAGGTAGAGACCCTTAAGTGTTCATTTCCTAGAAACAGTATATCAAGAATCTATAAACTTTGTGCAAATTAGCAATCATTTACCAAAAGGGCAAAGAAAATGCATAAGAGCATTCTAGGTGTAAATGTGCTTGTTTATAGCAAGACCTAATTTAAAACCAAATTTTTATTCCGTAAGGTATCTATTAAGGCTTACAGCTGAGCACTCGGCTCTACAGAAAAATACTAAAGAATAAAATAACTAAGTAAAACCACCAATATTAAACTTGAAATGTTAAGTTTAAGACAGTTCAGGGAAACCAGAAAAACAGTTTTTTACACAACATAAGTTTCTGCGTGTTGGGAACATGGTGTTTTACACTGTTGAATGATCAGTCCCTCAGGGAAGTTGAGTGAGACGAGCATGGGCTCCCAAGCAACAGCAAATGACTCCAAACTTCACATAAGAACTTGAACTTTAGTTAAACATGTTTTTTTTTCCAAGTGATTCAAATAGCTGGTAGTTTTCAAGATAATTCTGTGTCTGTATTTTCCTGCAAAATAGTAGAAAGAATCTAAAATTTGCAGAGTCTTTTAAACCATGATCTCTTTCTCATCATGATGAACTGTCTGTCCATGCTGAGCTGTGTTAATTAGAGAGGCAGATGCCTCAAACTTTCCAGATATTTAAAATTGCAGATATGCCTCCAGGAAGGGAGGTGGATCAAGAGGCTCCTATTGGCAGCCTGCATTTAATATTCCCTTGCATACAGTTACAGTTTATTGAATATTTGTGATTCTCATTTTTCAAGGGATACAGCACATCTGCATTGTTAATACCTATAATGAAATGCTATCATCTTTTTCTGCCTTAGCTTTCTGATCTATGACTATACTGAAGAATAGACTTGATCTCAAATTATGGAATCTTTCTTGGCAAGCTTTCTGAAAAAGCAGCTCTTTAAACGTTATGACAACCATCCCAGTTATTTTGCCCTTTTTTTTTTGCTGATCCAGTATAATATCCTTCCTTTATTTTCAAGGAGCTACTTTGGACATACTGGTATTTGTTTATTTTCCTTAAATTTTAAAAGAAATATATGCAAGATGTAAATTATAACTTCTAATATCGTGACTACAGTAAAAGTATTTTATTTGCCTTCAACGATTATCATAGTTTCTGAATTCATCTGTTATTAATGTTCTTTATGAAAAATAGATATTTCTTTTCAGCAAAAAGAAATAACATATAGCATCAGCTGTGTTCAGTGTAATATTGTGCATTTCTGGTCGATTAATTCTTAATGTACCACAGATAATGGCTTATTTCAGCTTAAGGTGCTGTCTTTTTATTTAGCCTGTATCATTTCACTAGCTGTGTAGTAAAAAAAAACCCCAAACCAAATATATATATATAATATATAATAATCATATAATAACAATAAATATATAATTAATATGTAATAATTAATATGTAATAATTAATATATATTATATATTATATAATATATAATGTATAATATATAATATATAATATATAATATGTAATATATAATGCTGTTTAGCAGTATATATATATATTTTATAATACTTTCAATATAATCATAAAGGAGAGCACAAAAGACTTCTTATCTTGATTTTAAATTATATACTTCCTCATAGGATTTAAGAAAGTTTGCCTAGTTTCATTACACAGCATGTCCAAACTGTAACACCAAAATTATTAGACTCACTCTAATAATGTAAAAACAGATACCTGCATGTCCACATTATATTGTCAAAGAGATTTTGACTTTCAAGTTCTCAAGCATTTATCTTTCCTGCCACAAAAGTGTATTTATGTTTTCTGTATTCAGCACTATTTGTTTCATTTTAAATACAATGCTCTCATTTTAACCTCTAGGTTACTATCTCATGTCTTTATACATCACCTGGGAAATAATAACAGAATTCAAACACCAAAGTCATTTTTGTGTGGTGGCCAAGGAGGTATATACATCTATAGATTAATGAATGCTATTATTTTAAATGCTGATTATTCCATAAATCCCGATTTTAGATTGACAACAAAGCAATGCCATGCAACCCCAAATTCAACATTAGTCATTTGTTATGTATTTCTTTGTAATTTTTTTAATACTTGGCATTGACTGAGTGACAAGCCTTTTATATAATGACTCTCCAATATCATCTCTCATTCTTGAATTTTGGATCTGACTTAAGAAAACTATATAAAGCAACTATTGTATGAGAGGAAACAATTTTCATTTGCACTTCAAAGGAGGATACAGTGCAATGATATGAGGGTGGCAGATGATCTGTTATACAAGCGTCGAATGTCAAAAAAATTAGAAAGTTGGCCAAGTTGAACTGAGTTGGCACCTGAATAATTTTAGGTTGGGTTATGTGAGGTTTTTCAGTTTTCTTTGGTTTTGTTTTTGGTGTGGCTTTTTTTTTTCTTTTTTTTTCTTTTTTTTTTTTAAAATCTTTTTTATATCAGAAATTCAATATCTAGTTCCAAGCCTTTCTTTTGCTGTCTGAACTTGGAATTAAGGGGACACTATCCTGTCACAAATGAAACAAGGATAAAATTAGATGCACATTTCATCCAAGCAGCCAAATAAATAAGAAAAAAATTAATTAAAATATTTAAATTAAGGACTGTATGGATGAAGTAGGAAACAAGAACTGAAGAGAATCATTTTGACATATAAGGCAAGAACTCCTGTGGGCATCAAGACTATGTACTGGACGTCTAACATTTGTCCCATTATTTTAAGATAAGCAGCCCAGGCAGATACTTAGTTTGCCACAATTGTACCAGCCATGAGAGTCATGGAGGGGAAGAAATAATTTGCATGCTCCTGTATTAAGCACGAGAGGCAACAATACCTTTTCTTATGGGAACACCTTAACTTTGGGCCAAGAAGATGGTTCCAGTATGTATAACATAGTGGACATGCACCATTTTCCAGAGCATGCCAGGACTTCATCAGTGAAAAATCCTGACACTCAGAGAGGAGTGTTTCTTCTGGACTGCCACTGCCCATCCAGAGCACATTTGTCCTGTGCCCTTCCTGAATTTCTCAGCACTCTCCAAAGAGAAGTTGAGGGAAAGGCATGGCTAGATGAAGCTCCAAGACAAGAAAAAGGAGATTTTGAACTGCATCATTACTTGTTCCTTTGCATCTCCCTTGGGATTTTCAGGCTTTGCAGAAAAGGATGAATCAAACCAGACAGAACGAGGAGAAATGAATTTTTAGCTTTTACAAAGAAAAAAAAATCCAAGATCTTGGAGAAAGCAGGGTTCACTCCATCTGTGTATTAGTTCTCACTAATGCCAGGAACTGGCAACCTGGTTGCCCACCTGTTCCAAAGAGGGTCATTTCATACAGACCCCCCAACCGAGTGGAAAATGTAATGGTACAAGTGAAGTTCTAATGTTATTATCAATCATTATCCATATAAAAGTATTGAATTAAGTGAGCTTCTGGAACTGAGCTGTGATTATAGATCCTGATCTAACTGCTCAAACTTGAAACATGATTATATTCTACACTTATTCACGGTGGAGTGCATTGGGCTTGAAACACGATGAATACATGGGCCAAGGACAAGTCCTCTCCTAGGAAAAATGTCTTCATCAGAAAAAATACAATCTTTGAAAACAACCTTGTAAGTCCCCAATCCTCTCTTGTGCTATGCTGGGCAAACCCCTTGGACCTTTTTCCATAAATTGGTCTTTAAAAGAGCCTGGAGTTTTGTGTCATTCTTTCATCAAGAAGGAGTTTTTCCAGACTCTGGTGCCTCTGGTAATTAGAAACCTTTTAACAACTTTTGACCTCAGTTTACTCATGCACAAATTGAACTCATTTGTTCTTATGTCAGCCTTGTTCTCTGTTTCTTGACAATGATGTATTTATTCACACCCTGTTAAGTGTTTATAAACAGAGAGCACATCCCCTTTAAGTCTTTGCTTTCATAGGCCAACTAAGCCAACCTTTCCAGTCTCTTCTTACACAAATCAGCTATGTGTGCACTCATTCCATTATAATTCTAATAGATCTGGTCTTAATTGACCACATTATCGCAGATTAAATCCAAACAATCCTTTGCAAAGCAGCATTAATATTTTAATCTCCTGTATTCCAACTCTGGGCAGTAGAAACTGTTTGGGGCTGTCCTTGAGTAAACAATAGCAATAAAGACAGCCTTGGGTATAGCAAGATAACAGTAAGATAACCCTGAATGTTTTAACAAAGGAAAATGCAAAAAACCCAAAAAAACCAAACCAAACCAAAAAAAGACATTTCTTCATTTCTTGCATTTAAAAAGAGCCAGGGAAAATGATGATACAAATGCCCCTTCTTCAGTTCCACTAAATAAAACCTAAGTCTACTATACAGTTGTGAATTAAGAGCCATGGAAGAAATACCATTTTCTATCCTGGAACTTTGAAGTTGTATTTACTATTGTGCAGAGGAAATGAAGCAAGCAAAGACAGAGGGAGAAACAGTGTCAGAAATCCATTCTCACATTTTGTTAAGGCATATTTGATCATGACTACATTAAACTCTATGACTCCTGCAAATTTTAAATAAAGAGTCGTAACATCTGCTTTAAGGCCCTGAAGAAACAGGAACATTTATTAGGAGAGCATTTCCTCAGCTGATTACACTAATCAGAAGAGATTTGCATTATTTGCTGTGGTCTAATACGATGCATTATGTTTTAGCAAATTATGAATTCTTTCATTTTATGAGAACAAAACCCCTCCTCCCACACTTTCATTATGATACACAGCCTTCAAGAAAATTTTCTCTTTTGCACAAAGAAGCAAGTAATGGGACAATAAAAATTAAGGAACTCTTTGCAGGCATTACAGCATTTAGAGTGAGCAATTAAATAGCAGATGTTACCTCACAGAGCCTAAGCAGATTTCTCATCACAAACTTGAAAGTGGTATTTGCTTCTGTATTACTATAGTCAGTAAGACGATTGTATTCCCTTGGTACAGTGTTGGAAAAGGAAAGACAATTCCAACTTATTTTGGTATCTCATGGCAAGAATTATTTGAATCAGATGCAGAATTTGCAGAATGATGCATTTTCACTGTCATCGACAATTTAAGAATTTCAAATTAGGAGGCCAGAGAAGCAGTGTTACACTTAATTCTTTCACAGTATCATTTAGCCAACATAGGCACTCAAGCACAGATGTCTGAGCTACGAGGAAAGATTCACAGAAGCAACAAAATGGGTAGAGCTCTGACATAATTTCCAAGTAATATGGAGGTACTGTGGCCACCAACAGGCAATGGATGACCACCTCAAACAGAGTGGGACATAAAGATAACTTTTATGTGTCACACAGAGAGGGGCCACAAATATCTGCATTTCCAAATCCTGCACTGCCAGATAGAGGCATTGCAATCTCATTACTGAACTGGCAAAACCTTGCAATAAGCAATTACCCAACATCAAACACTCAGGAAGCATGTAGATTTCTGCTGTAATTTGAACATAGTGACAAGGAAAAATTGGGCAAAACAGAACTCTTGCTGTAGTACTACCTACCTGCCTTATGTATTGCTAATATGATTTCTGAATCCACATAATATTGCAATTATTTGCATTTTTAAGTAAACAGAGCTAGAAAGCTACCTAAGTGGCAACATGGATTTAGGTCCAGAAGCAGATGAAGCTGAGCTAGCATTAAACATATTTTCTCTCAAGGAGAAAAGAGGAATTACTGAATGAGATGCAGACATTTTAGCGATGATGGTTTAGAGCATTTGTTGGAATGAACTTAATCACAGCTTTTGGCCTTTTCATATAGAAGAGTATCAAACTAAGATGCACATTTCTCAGTGCAGATCATTCAGCTTTTCCTGCTTCTGGGACTGCAGCCCAGAGAAAGAGTTTTGGAGCGGAAAAGGCAGCTGAGTGGTAACCACTTTGATTGCTGTGCCATTTCATCTGCTGCAATGTGCAAATAGCAATGCTTAAAAAGCAGATTTTTTTTTTTCCATGGAGACGTTAATTTCTGAATAAAATGCAAAGAGAAAGTATGGATGCTAGGAATGGATGCTCAGTCTTGTTTTGTTTTTTTGAGGGTGAAGGAGCTGAAACAGCCAAAAGCAAGCACCTTCTTTAGATCCCTTGGAAAGTATGCAACATTTGAAACAAAAAATCAATGGCAGTGTCTTAAACTTGAACAGCAAGCCAAAATCTGAGCTAAGAAACTGCTGTATGATCTACTGATTACAGAGGATGGCTTTAGATTCAGTTAATTCTTCTTGAAATACTCGGTGTTAACCCTGAAGTGAATTCTAGTCTAATCAGACATGAAAAAGAAACTATGTATGTTGTTCACATAACCACCTATAGATTAAAGCTGGGTTCTCTCCCAGCAAAGCCCCATTCAGTGCTGGAAAATACACACAGTACTGGTGAGGAGCAAGGCAGGGTCAAAACTAATGGTTATGCTGGACCTGGTTTGTTTACACAGCAATTCCAGAGACATATTTTTCTCCAAAGAAAACCGGCTAAAAATACACTAGTTTAGCACAGCCTACTAATGGAAATCTAATAATTAAGTATGAAAACAGAACTGTACAGTAAATCCAGATAGTACAACATGGAATTTACATGCAGTCTTTTATCCTGAGAATATAAGGGAGTTGCATGATTAACATGCAAGGGAATCCAGCTATTTTGGACTTAAACTATTTTTTAAAAATCTTAATGCTGTCAAACTTAAACTGCAGTGTTCAATACTTCATATACAAAACTACTTCACATATTGGCCTGTCATATTTTAGCTGACAAGCTTTCATGGGAGAACTAATTTCACAGTGTAAAAGCAGAATCTCAATTTAACTTTCTTTTTTCCCTTTATGAACATTTATATATGACCTAATACAGAAGTCTACCAAAGTGCCTCCCACAAATATCAACAGGTTTGGATATCAACTATGATGGAACATTTGGAGAATTCATAAAGGAATAGGAAATATGATATTATTATTATTATTACTACTAAAAATCATTAAAATATAAACAAAATACAAGGACTTATCTACAAAAGATTACATAATAAAAAAAGGCCTTAAAAAATTCTTTGAAAACAGTCAGCTCAACAGTGAAGTCTCGAGATATTTAGAAATAAAAGGGGTTTTTCACTTTATTTTTCATTTATTCATAGAGGGACTTCCATTATAAACAGGCAAGAAAAAACAGCAAAGGCCAAGAACCTGTCATTCTACTTTTATTAAGCAACATCTACTCCCTCAATGAGCTTGAACTTTGTCATAGCTACTGCTTCCTGTTGGCAAAGTGAGAATCAGCATGAATATTGTCAGTAAGCCTCAAAACAGGATCCATGGTTCACAACAATTTTCACTTGACAGTTACCTCATTTATAATGATCCAGTGACAGTCAAAAGCAACCAAATTAGTCTCCACGACCTGAAATAGAGAACAAACCAGCTATCAGTCAGCTTGCTTGTGAAAGCCAGAAAAAAATTCAATAGATGCTCTCTGCAAATGACAAAAACCAAAGCACATGCTCTCTAGAACTTTTGCTATTGAACTGAGGATAGAGAACCTTTAGCACCATGCTGCAGAAGCATTTGTGTTATTGTTTGACTTGTCAATTAAACTTGGAAAATGCATTTCATTGCTGGCATCACAGGAAAGAATACGTTTCAGCTGACTGAGGATAAAAATGAACACATTTTTGCCTTAGCACTGTGTGTTGAGAGGAAGCAACAGAGAGAAAGACAGAAAATGAATATCAAGTAACTTTTGTCAGATTTCTGTATTTCCTGCTTCTTTCCAGTGTATACCTACCCTGAAAGTTTCTGAATTAAAGAAAAACAAAACAAACCCCAAAAAAAAAAAAAAAAACAAAACAATAAAAAAAACATCACAAATGCTAGAGTTCATAGACGTGCAAAGAGCAGGAAGGAAAGGGTTCTCCTGAGAAAGAGGGCTGACAGAGGGATGACAAATTATGGCCTGTCTCAGGTTCCATGCACAGAAGGCCTCTCATCCTCCTCTCATACATCTTTTCCTTTCCTCTGCTGAAGATTTTTGCATGATGTGCCCTCATGCTGGACTCAACATGTGCTTCCTAACTCATCTTTCACTCAGTCCTTTGCCTCCTTCAGACCACTACACTTCTGTGGCAAGTCACTTTTGAGTCGACTTTACAGCGCAAATGGAGAGGATAAAAATACACTTGGTTCTGCTCTCATCAGGTGGGACAGAAATCACTGGCAAAAGAGAGGCTAGAATCAAACTCTGGAAAAGGCTAGACACCTTTAATTTTTTTCTACATGAAATTGAATTAGGATTAACATGTAAATAGTTTTAAACACAAATTAATTTCATTTCATTTGTACAATTACAATGCTCCTCTTGATTCACAACTCAAAACTACTGGATGCTTAAAACTGTATTGAATACCCCCCTAAAAAAACAGAAAGAAAAAAACCCAAAGGAAAACAGAAATAAATCCTAGAAATGACAGTGTTTAAATATTCAATTAGAAGCCTAGTGCTGGGCTCTTATTACTTGGACCATTGGCTTTTAATGACAACCAACAGAAACAGCATTTGCCAATGATGGTGGCAATTTATACTGTGCCATGTCCAAAGGAGAACAATTTAACTGGTCACAAATCTTAAGAGCACCAAAAAAACTCACACTGATAACCCTCATTATTTATTCAAAGGTTTTTAGAATTGGGGTCACTGCTTGTTTAGCAGAATGATAAGGCAAGATTGGAAATTCTGGTCTGGAGAGACTCAGGTGAGGGGAAAGCAAGACTGATTCCTTATTTGAAACTCTCACAGCACCAATCAGAAATGACAGGAACTGAAGGCCATAGTTGCTAACATGGTTCTGGAAAACTTCAATAGCATTAGCAGGAATCAGGGTCCTTAATTTATGTGGAGTTCAGTACTTAAAAACAAAGTGATATTTTGTGTTGCTTTGACATTTTCTTGCATTCTCCACTGTAGGTGTTCCCACAGCATGTATAAAGAATAGGATAGACAGTGAGTAGCTGTGATAGGAGGCAGCACAACAGACTGAGCCAGGATGTTTGAGCTGGAACGTGGCTGTTCTGATCAGATTGTTCACAACAAACCAGTTGGAATACAAACACACCCAGGAACCAAAAAAAGGTCAAAAGAGGACAGAGCAGCAACAAAGTTCTCAATGGAGCTTTTGCTCCTTATGTAAACTTCCAAAGCATAAAAAGTTTATCCCATTTACAACATAAGCTGTCATTTAAATTTTCCCTTGAACAGAACAAATCAAAACCTTATGAAAGCAGGAGCAATTCTGCTAGTCAATCTACATACAGTTCTGCTGAAAGCAATCCTAATTAAATACAAAAAAAGAAAAGAAAAAAAGGCAGCACAGTCAGCATGTTTTCTGATTTCTTGTCAGGTTCCTAGCAACTTTGTTCTTCCTAACTTTTGCTCTGGGATGTCCTTCTGGGAATGTCTCCCCTGCTGTAACTGCTCTGCTCAAGACGAGGTCTCATAAAGTTCCTGTGGCTCCAAGGCAATCTGCCAGTGACACCCTCGAGTCAAGTCTCCCAGTGGTGGTAGGAAAATTACAGTAACTGTGTTTCACAAAGGGCTCCTAAGCTCTTTCTCTGCTTCCAAATGGCAGTCAACCAAAAAATCAGATTTAAGGAATCCACAAAACAGAAATTCACATTTTCTGTTCACTTTTTATTAACGTGTTACAAGTGGTCTCGATAATTTCTTCAGCTGATCAGATTTTTATATAGTGTATTACCCATTTTTTGTTTCAGTTAATTTAGTTTCTTAATAAATATTTGGTTTGGAGTGCCTACTTTGCACAGATTCTCAGATTTCAATCAGAGAAAGTCCTTTCAATTGAATATGGTCCTAAGTGTCCCTGGTTTTATTATGTCAAGCTCACAAACCACTTAAGTCACTTGAAGAGGCTGATTGGACAAGTCACTCGCATTATTTTAAACAGCTCAGGGTACCTGTGAGAGATTTTTTCACAATTTGCAAATAACAATATGAAATGAACACTTTTTTAGTTACAGCTGAAACTCCTCAGCAGAAAGATCATGTTTTATCCATTAAAGTTTATGCATTCATGAATTTACTTAATACTAAGACAATTGTCAAAAAGCATATGTCAAATTGAGATGAACTTGTAGCACACTCAGAAACACTCAAACTAACATATTCTAAGTTTAGATGGGCTGCAAATAGCCCCAGATTAAAATATTCACTTCACCTTTCAGTCTAGAAGTTGCTTTTTGGCATTTTCCTTGGTCCATCTACCCAAATCTTGTTCTGGTATTGACAGATGCTTTAAAAGATGATTGATAATGCCCTGAAAAAGTTGGTAGATTTTAAAGATAGATTTACATCTGAACTGGGACTCAGCATTAGGCTGGGATTTCAAGGTCATATTTTCATCTTTTGGTCACTCAGCCTTATCTCTCACAAAAGAGTTGTTCATTTCAGCAGCATCAGAATGCTGCATCTCAGTCTCTTCCTTCTTAACATCTCCTCTGCCAGCATGGCCTTTATTCTCCATTTAATTGACCTTAAAGTTGGCAGTGCACATTCTGTGTCTGCAGGAATTGCAGGACACTATAATATTATCATCATCATTAATAACCTTCCCATATTTTCCAGTTATTGTGCTCCTTATGTTTTTCAGCATAAAAATGCACTGGCACATCCACTGTTTTACAAAAAAATAAATAAATGCAATACTATGTACACCTTCAGTTTTGATGCTTGAGGGAAAAAGTTGCTTAATCCTAAAATTTTCTTCAATTGCTAAGAGTAATTGTATGCATAAGATTACCATCAGAAGATCCCCATCAGCAGCTATTAAGCATTAGTTTACAAGTAGACTATAATAAATCAGTTTTAAAAAAGCCCTAAATTGTCTAAAGTCAGCAGTAACACAACCTAGATCCAATTACTCATCAGTACAGCAGTCATTACTTGCACACAGCAGGCCTTTACAGTCATGACACAATGTTCCAGAATGCCCTTGTCTATCTACTGCACCTGCCATTCTCTTTACTTGAAAAAGTCATTGCATTTTCACTCAGAAGGGATGACAACAAATAAGAGTGAAGTGAAAAGAAAAACAAAAAGAGCACACCTGGGTCTGCTTCAAATTGATCATAACCTGAAAAGCACAAACAGCAGAAGTATTAAAGGCAGTTGTGCAGCAGATTTCTATGCCTAATATGCTCAGAATTGTAAAAGGAGGGATTTTTTTTATCTGAGTGATGATCTTTTTCTGGTTGAAGTTCCTATCTGTATGCATATCAAGTGAGCTGGCATGAACTTGTGCTCTGTGCCAGGAAAAATGAATGTAGAGAATAATCCTTGTAAGCACATAAGGGCAGTAATAAAAGGAAATCTGAAATCTTGTGTTTTAGAAGCAATAAAGCAACTTGGGGTGTGTAGGAGGTTGGGGCTTCAAGACCTCAAGCATTTGAATACAATGCAAGTTTCAGATTCATCACTGGTTCTGCAGGCTCTGTTCCCTCCCAAAAGATAAGGGAAAAATTGGAAATTTCCATACAAGACCTAAGGCAGGCGAACCTTTTGTTTATGTAGCTCACCTCTTAAGCTAAAACTGAGAAAAACTGGAGTGTGCATTCATAATGAGGTCTAAACACCAAAATTCTACACAGATACTAAATGGAGGAAAGCTGACACTTTCCAAAACAAAGAAAACCATGTACCTATTTGACAAATTCTCATTTCACAAGTCCTCTAGGGAAAATGGTACAAGCTGTGAGTTCATAAACATACAAAGCTATAGGTCAGTGCAAAAAGCTCTCTGAAGCTGAGCAGAGCTGCTAGCTGGGAGAGCATTAGGAGAAAGTATCATATATTCTTACCCTGTTCTTACTGCTTCTTTAGGCATTCAAGCCACCTTTGGAGGTAAGACACTGGAACAGTCTTTGATCTAACCCCAGACAGCTGCTTTTGAGCTCCTAAATAAAAGTTGCTTCCTTATTTAAGTTGCTTTCTGTGATGGATGGGGCTATCAGTAGCTAAAGGAAGCAGAATTTATTAATTCTGTATTGACTGTTCTGCAGTTCAGACTGTATTTATTTACTAAAAGGGAGAACATTTGGAAGAATCCCCCCACCCAAAAAGGCATTTTGTGTTTTTTAGATGCCATTTCTCTATGCTATTGAGCACCTCCACTGTGCAGGAACATTTTTAAGCAGAACTCCAGGGTGAACTGGGGAGCCGTGCTTAAGTTTAATGCCCATAGTCACTGACCCCTTCCTGTCTCAGACAACTAAATCAGTGTCAGAGAACAAATAGAGGACAGCTTATTAACCAGCCCCTTCAGAAAACTACTTTTTCTGAATTCAGCATTTTTTAATCTATAGACTGTTGGTATTCAATTATTTATAATTCCATATCACATAATTCTCCATTACTAAGATTCAAAGCAGCAAGTTATCAGGTCAGTTCTAAAATAGACCTTATGAAATTGTGGAAAAGCTGAAAATCACTCTCTACTCGCTCAGACACAGAGAGCTCACACTTGAGTATATGAAAACATTGTCATTAGTTGCATAAATCCTGCAGCAAAGGATACAGCCTGACAAGTATGCAGTGCTATTCATGTACAGTCACAGAAATCCACAGCAGTAGATACAAAAGATCATTCTTAACATCTTTGTAACTTTAGAAATATGTTCATGTCAAACTCCAGCAGCTCTCCTAACGCCCTATTAAAATAAATCAAACTTATGCTTCATGAGAAAGGTGTTCCACTTAGTGCAACACGGATGCCATTGAACTGATGAGCACGAACATGGATGAAACAGAAACTAATTTTCTTTTTCTAAAGAATTCAACAGCACACTGAGGGAGATTTAGCAGAGAGCACAAAAACGCTGCCAAGATGACAAGTGTTGAGCAAGGACAAATCATCTGTCATTGGCAGTAACTCCAGAACTTCTGAATCTTTGGAAGAGCTTGACAATTTATCATAACTATTTCTATTGTTCACGCTCAAACCTTCAAATGGCCTAAATGCAAGACAATCTAAAGCAAGTGAAGCAGTTGTAGTGCCAACATGTAAGTTTTTTCCATGTGCAGTAGTAAGAAAGAAAGAAGGCTTTTTGACAAAAAAAACCCAAGTAATTTAATGGAAAATTACATAAAAATTATCTACATTACTTCTTTCTTATAGATATAGGCCCACAAATGTGGGCAAAAACTGCAATATACAGATCATAACCTTCACAAAGGAAATACAGGAAAACCATTCTCCTTTTTCAAAATTTAGCCCCACACATATGCATCTAGTCAGACAAGCTTGCACAAACCCAAGCAAGCATCAGTGTTGCATGCCAGAAAAGATCCTTACCGGATCAGGCCACCTTAAGCATCTCCTATTGGAAACACAGAGATCTCCCTGGCTCCTGTTTCACCTGTGCACAGCTGGGACTGGTCTGTGACAAGGCACAGACAGAGGCCATGGCTCCTTTCTCAAGATGTTGAAGGGAAGTGTCTCAAACTAGAGCTTGCCTTCCTGTTAACTTTTTGCTCCACCAGGAGCTGAGTGCTGACTGTGAATCGTTCTGCTGGACCACCACAGAGCAAACCACACTTTCCATTTGATTTTTTTTCACAAAAGCCAACACATGGCATTGCATAGCCCATAGCTCTGGGAATGACTGATATTGGAATAATTTAGAAAGTGATTTAGAAACTTTCCCAAGAGTTGAGCTGGGATGCCAACTTTCAGTTAACCTTTCCCAAACAGTGTCTGCCTATAATATGTCCAATATATGGAGCTTTGCAATCTGAACTGCATTCTGCCAACCAGAAGACTGATAAAATGCTTTCACCCAATACCTCTAGATTTGCTGTCCCTGTCTTTTCATAGACCAGCCTCTTGGAGTCACCACTGCTGTTTTACAGCTGAACATGTCTTAACCTAATTTGCTTCCCCAGGGGCATAGCAATTTGCGGATCACTAAGATATGATAAAAAACCAGGCTTCCAGTACACACATATGAGGCAGGAAGCCACTCCAATTCAACCCTGTGCCCTCCCCCTCTCTGAGAAAAGGCAAACAACCAATCAAACATAAGAAGTCAGAGGCCATTTCTTAACATGATGCTTAACTGAAGAGATGTCATTGGACTAGTGTGAGCATTCAGAGCAGTCTCCAACGGTACAGATGTCTCCCAAAGGACTGGTATGTAAAGCAAAACACTGAAGGTGAAGTCTATGAAACAGCAAAGAAAGTTAAGTTGCAAACTGAAAACCACCTTAACGGATCTGAAGTTTAGAAAGGTAAAATCGTGGAGTTGTAGGATTTAGTATCTTCTACTACTTTGAACACCACAGGACTTGCTCATGGAGATCCTCAGGTAGGTTTGTTTGTTTATTTTTTACAGTAATTTCACGATTGTAAGTCGCACCATTTTGACTAAAATTTTGGACCGAAGCCAGAAGTGTGGTTTATACTCTGGAGTGGCCAATATATGAACGATGCTCAGAAATTTACCAACCTGGAAGTGCGAGCCCGCAGTAGCCCCGAACTGAGCAAGAGCCTGCCTGGTCCCAGTGGTGCCGGGCTGCCCCCATGCCGAGCCGAGCCAGTAAACCCCGCGATCCTGTGATTCTGTTACTATTTGGCGACTTTGTGAAAGTTGCATGCGGATCCTCACTGCAAACGAAACTGCGGCTTATAATCCGATGCGGCTTATATATGGACGAAGAACGAAAAGTCGCTGACACCCGGACGTGCGGCTTACAATCAGGTGCAGCTTATAATCATGAAATTACTGTACTTTTCTTTCTTCTAGCTCCTTGCTCATCAACCACCACCATTTTATCAGGCTGCTGGCACCATTTTTTCCTATTGGTGCCACAGAAAGTTCTTTCTGTGCTTCCACACGTAGCCTTTGAGCTTCTCAGTAGGGAAATCAGTTGTTGATTTATAAATCTCATACTTATGTACCCAAAACTAAATCTCAAAAAAAATCTCTCTTCACCAAAGGCAATATTTTTGTAATCTAATTTTAATCTCTACCCATTTCTACTCTTGAGAGAGGGAAAAAACCAAATCACACTGGGCAGTACTTATTTTTGTTCTTCTGGACAATCTCCGCTTTCTGGGATTCCTTTCACTGACATTCCTTCTCAGAAAAAGCAAACAAACAAACAACAATGCCCCTCCCCCAAAAAAACCCCAGACTCTCCCCCCTCCAAAAAAAAATACCAAACAAAAAAACCCCACAAACCATTGGGTGAAACTTGACAGAGACATTCACCAAGGATTAGAAAGCAAACTTCTACAGCATTTGGGGGAGGGAGGTGGAAATTGCTTTTGAGTCTCCTCCTAAGGATGGGTGATACGGCTGACATGGTTTCATTTGCTTGCCTCATGAAAATGCATCACTTTTAAAAATAAATAGTTGAAGCACTTGATCGGTTTTCCAGTTTTTCAGATTGATTTCAAAAGATGATACTTTTAAAACTAAAAGTGTTGAGTTACTCCACTGAATAATTAGTTTTATATTGACTTGGCTTGCCATGATAACTACATCTGAAATGAGTCAAGCTTCAGGGAACACTTTTTATCTTCTGTGCTAAGATTTTAAGAGATGGAGTCTGTTAAAGTATGGAAATCAGCCCCATGCTAAAGAAAAGTAAACAGTTAAGTATTCAATAAAAGTAAATGAAGAGAGCATTAATACTTCAGTGAGTTTGACCACAGGCTTGTACTGAGAACACAAAACAAAAATACATTCTCTCTGGTAGAAATGGCTTTTTAAAAATGATTAATTTTCTTAATCATTGAGAAAAGCTAATATTATAAAAAGTGTAAATAATAATAATAATAATAATAATAATAATAATAATAATAATAATAATAATAATAATAATAATAATAATAATAATAATAATACAAATTTTATAGGCATCTAAACCCATGCATCTTTTTGAGGTCAGCCTGTAGACTGTAGGTTTAAAATAAAAATACTATAAGTAATTAATGTATCTTTCATTTTAAGGATTATTTTAGTCTTACAGTTGGTTTTCTTGCTTCTGAATTTATGCTTTGATTCATATTCCTATTATCCTTCTGAAAAGTGTTTGTAATATCCACTGTGGGAAAAAAACAAAGCAAACCCAAAACCAAAACAAACCACCACAGAATTTTTTTACAAGTTCTGAAACTGCTTGGCTTTGAATCAGACCTATAAGCACATTCTCCTACCTGCACTGCAAGACAGTTACAAAAAAGCAGAATAATGGTATTCTTAATGAACAATAATGTACATTCCACCTAGAAACTATTTATTTCAAATTTAAAAAGTGACTCCAATCATCATGGAAGTTGAGTGGTTGGCTGTACCTGCCTTTCTTTTTAAGAACTAGATTTTGTTTGTAGTGACAGTATTAAATTGATCCTCAAAGATCTCATTCTTTATCTGTTATTTTTTTTTTAAGCTTAATTCTGTTTGGAAATTGAAGCAGAAAACTGAGTATTTGGCTTGGACAGGGGCTTTGAATCAAAGTGGTTGTCATCACCTTTGAAGTGGAGGAACCAAACATAAGAAACCTGAATCTACACTACAGTATCAAAATTTCCCCATCATTATGGATCAAGAGCTGGAGTCAGAGACTTCTCCCAGCTGTAGTGTTTCTTTTAAACACTTCACCATCTCCTATATGCAGGAACTACCCTTTTCTGTGAACCCACTCTAGAATGAAGGTTGCTGACAAGTCCTCCAAAACATGGAAAATAATTGCCTTGCTGATTTTGATGCCTTTGCAATTGCCTTCTCCAAGGCCAGAATCTCGCTACAACAGTGAGAGTCAGAGATTAATAAAGCTTTGTCACAGATTTACAGTTACTCCATCTGCACATATAAATTATTTTTCTAAGCAGAATAAAAAGTTCAGTTCCTAATTTTAACCAGTTGCAGACTTTACAGGCAGCATCTGATTAATTCCAAACCTTATTAATCTGAAGAAAGTTTTCAAACTGTTAATGGGACATGAGAAGTGCAGACAAACAGTCATTAATTTGATGCTTTAACTTGTAGAGGAAAAATGGTATCTGTCATAATTTCAAGGTATGGTCCTTTGTTAGCTCCTATAAAAATACGCAAATTCATATTTACATCCTCTTTAAACATATAACCAGTGTTTCTAATTGAGAATTGTGATTAACCGAAGTTACCACTTTAGTAAGAAGTGAACAGTTAAGACTGAAGAAAAACATTTGTGGGGCACAAGATTCCTTCCCAGTGTGCATTTCTATGGTTTGTCTGCATTCAGCAAAACGAAAATTGATTAAAATAAAACTTGTAAAGAAATCATATAAAGGCTGCATTTTGAATAACCTTTCTCTTCTCATCGATACTCAATTTTTTAACTCAGTACTTCTATAGATTGTAGTACAGCTACTCTTCACAGTTTAAATTGCAAGAATATGCAATCAGGATGGAAATCACTGTCAGAAAGAGGGTGAAGAATATGAGCTTTGAGGAAGAACTTGATGTTCGGAAGTAGAGATCAGCAATAGCAGAACAGGGTGCCTGATTCAGAGAGCTATTTGGTAGTGTGAACAAATACTTTTAGACTGCTATTTCTTAAAAGCAAGCAAACAGAAAAACCAAAGACATAGCAACAGTTTTCTTAATAGTAGCCATTTTCCAAAAAAAAGTTTCCTGTCCAACCAAGGTACCAGCAATATAAATTAATAAAATACAGGTTAAACTACTCAATTTGGCCCATTCTTGTTGGTATTTTTTGATATTAAGTGTGGGTGCTATTATTTTTAAAGTTTTGAAAGAGTTTCAAGAACTATTAAACATATAGATTGAATTTATGTCTTCAAACTGAAAACACAAGACTTAGTTCACATTTTCCTCTTTTTTTCCCAAGAATATCATGTGACTATTTTAGGGCCAGACCCTCGGAATTGCTTAGCATCTGTAAATTACTGAGATTTTCCTCAAGAGGGGCTGCAGGATGCTGAGTGCCTTTGAAAAGTTGCCCATTCCATTCAGTTTTCTAAGTACAATTTGAGTGCCTTAAAAATCCAGCCCTGATTATGTTGGCAGAGCGCTGTTTATTTTATTAGCAAAACGGAAATGTGGTTTCAACTCCTTTTGAATCTGTTAGTAAACTCAAGATTTAGTCTGACTGCATATCAGGGAAAATGTTAAACTTTATACTCCACAGAACATAACAGTGCTGCTCTTTTTTTCTTCTTTGCTGTCTGCCTTAAAAGCAATTTTTGCCAAGCATCAGTCTGGCATTACTGAAACAGAAAGTATTTCATTTTCCCATCACAGGCATTATTAACAAAGGTCACCATTCAAGTGACAAAATATCGCTAAAGCCATCAGCTCTTTTTGCTCTTCAGCTCCATGGAGGTGCCTCTCCTGTCATTTCACATATCTGTAGAGAACAACAGCGGCAGAGGTTCAAGTGAGATAGCCCCCATTTCTGACTTGCACATAAACTTAGCATTCAGCTCTCCTCTTCAAGCAAACAGGCTGAAAGATTTTTTTTCTGGTAGTAGGAGTTCAAGAATCAGGAGCAGTTTAATAGAGTTCTGAGTGGCTGCAGGCTTGAAGCTCCCTGTGGAAAGCATCCTCTCAAAAACACATATACAAAGACAAAATCTGTACTAAACATATTGGAAACACTCTGGTCACCAGATTGAGAAGCCCAGTGGCCAGTTTTGCTTCTGTGCTTCTCAAGAGATGAACAAAATGGATCACTCTTACAAAAGGTCCAAAGGCATTGCAGGCTCAGAAAGTTCGCACAAAGACTCACTGAATCTTCCAGAGGGCATGGATCAAAACAGCAGCCTTTTCTCATAGTGGCTCTAAATTTTCCAAATAAAGTACCTCTAAATTTTGGGAAATTCAGCTATTGCTTCTGAAACTAGTTCAGCCAGTCAAATGCATGAACTTAGATGATATTTTAAAGATTTTGATGAGCAATGTGTGTCCTATCATCAACCATGCACACAGTTCAGATTCACCTTCTCCAAAAACTTTCTGGCAAGGTATCTGTTTGCAGACCTTCAACATGAAGGCTTCATATATGTCACTGAAGGTTATTAAAAACTAATCTTCAAGGTGAATACAAAGTACAGTAATTTCACAACTATAAGGTGCACCCTTTTGACTGCTGCTGGCGTGATTGTTACTAATTTGTTACTTTGTTGTGCGTGGATCCTCGCTGCAAAAAAGAAGTGCGCCTTATAGTCCGGTGCACCTTATATATGGACAAAGTTTGGAAATTGTCGACTCCTGGAGGTGCGCCTTGTAATCCGGTGCACCTTATAGTCATGAAATTACTGTACTTTGTATTACCACAATTCTCCAGCAGCTAATGGTTAAGCTAACAGAAATATGACAACTCAGCAGAACCTGACACAGGTTAAAATATATTCCAGGTCTATAAAGAGAGAAAATCTATATATTTTTCATCATTGTTTGATGCTGGTTTAAAAGCTGGTTCCACACAGTAATTGCATCTGGATCCAGAAAGTCCAAGCAACACCTGTCTTGTAGACACTGGAGGTGCAAGCATGCCAAAATTACAGGCTCAAGCACACCTGAAACACATCTGCAGCTGGGACATTGGATCAGCTCTAAAATGGGACAGATCCTAACAGATTGAATATTACTTGATCAGTGAAAGAATAGCACAAGAACCGAATATGTGTTGTGTTATAGAAAAGGATATAACTTTCTAGCCATCAGGTATGGTTATTCTAAACCACTTCTGGCTTGTTATCAGAAACAAAACACAGAGGAATTTCAGGAGAGGCAAATGTTGCAACCATAAACTACCAGAAAACTAGAGGCATTTAACACACACAGTATAATTTGAGCCATTCTGTACAGTTTAATAATTTATAGGGATTAAGTTGCCAAGAATTGTTTCTCAAATTTTCATTGTGGAACAGTTTGCCCATTTATTTTGGCTTTTCGAACAAAGAGGCTTAAATGAGATCCTTCCTATCATCTTTGAAAAGTAAATTGGAAAGCTTTGATGGAGAAAAGTAAAAAGACTGGAAGAATTTTAAGAGGATTTACACATTCCAGAAAAGGAAAAATAGAATGCACTTTGTTAAAAATACAATTAGTTCTGCATTTTAAGTTTGTGAAAGCAACTATAGCCTTAGCAAAATGAGCTATATTAAAAAAATAAAGACCTTTTGAAATTTTATAAAAAGAAGTATTGAACACCATTCTATTTAGGCCCGTATTGCAATTGTCTTCTTTTAATGGAAAACAAGCCAAACCCGTAATTGTAACGGCCTTGTTTTGTTTTTTTTTTTAGTTTAGATAGATAAAGAGCAGTAACTTGACTCATGGTAACAATTCCTCTAAAGTCTATGTGATTACTCAGCTGATGAAATTACTCAAGGGAGGAAAATAAATCATATGTATAAGAGATTATTGGCACAGGTACCTCAATGTAAATTATGAAAGACACATTACAGAGTGTCATAAATTTTCTAGCAACACATTCCTTTTTCCCACAGGTACTGTCAAACAGCTTTTTACCTTTAAGCACTGCATTTTTGTAGCATTCTTTCAATCATCTTTTTGACTAACCTGAACCAGAACAGTGATATATCTCTCCAATTCCAACTATTAATATTAGGGGCACATGGTCTTTGCTTTTCGACGGGGATAGAAGCAAACTGACAGAACCAATATCCAGACAATCCTTGAAGTGATACATGAGCTTTACACAAGGATGATCAACAAGGTAGGGCAGTATTTCTCCAAACTGATTGACAGGAGAAACAAGTTGGCTATAAGGCTGTATTTTCAGCTGGGAACAAGTACATCAGAAGTCCTCTGTGGGCTCCTATGTATAGAAAATGCAAAGCTTATCCAGAGAGAAGAATAAAAATAAATAAAAAGGAAGAAAGGCAAAAAGAAAAAGGGTTGTAACAATACAGGAAGGTGATTTTTTATTCTATTATGCAGCAAGTAGGAGAGATACACATCTGTCATGAAGACCCAAGTAAAATTCTGAATGTGTGAACATAATTATGGCCTATCTGAAGCCCAATTAAATCCCAGTTTACCTGAGACAGACAGGTTGGCACAGCTCCATAGAGTTGTGTCAAATGTCAGGTGACTTCCTGAGCCATTTCCAAGCCTAAGACAGGGACAGGAATGAGTAAAGCTTTTCCCACCTACCCCAGCCAGGAGCCTCACACCAGTGAGCAGGAAGGGAACCTGATTGCTGCACGGTGCTGTGCAGTTAAACACAACTGCTTCAACACTGCTAAATCCTGCACCCGACTGCATTTCTACAGCTGCTTTTAGGGCCACGCTCCCCTCCCTCTGTGCATCATCAGGATGAGGAAAAAACATTTCAGAGGCAGAGCATAAATGTACCTACAGACCCCTTGGTTGATACTTAACTGCTTTTCTTTTATTTCCTCTCCTATGTTTTTTTTAATTTTGCTGGTTGCCGGTCCCTTCCCAAGAAAAAGACTGACTGGTTGTCACAGAAAGAGTGGTTAGGGATGTTGTGATGCATTTTATCCCACTTCCTGCCACTTTGGTAGGCACTGCCATAGTATCGTATCGTTTCATGGCACTTCTTGTCATGTGCACACTAAGAATTTTGCAAAGAGGAGTCAAGTGAATTATTTTAAAAATGTGAGTAAGGTAGAAAACCCAAAGTAAAATCTCATCTGCAAGCAACCAGAAATTCAGAGAAGGGAAAGGAAGGGACTTCTATAGTTTTGTGTTAATGTTCATGAGAGATAGATTTGAATTAAAGCTCAGTGTGAGAGGCGAGTTCTAAGGAATCATGAGAAATTCATGTTCAGATCATTTTCTGCACTGTCATCCTGCAAACATGAAAAACCTTCATTACTTCAGTTTCTGATGCCTGCAACATAGGCAACACACATAGCTATCTGAAAACGAAATAAAATGAGCTTATTTTCCTCTTGTCCCACAACACACAGTTTGTGTATACATATATGCATGCACCCCAAATTTATTCCTGTTTCTTTCATCTACCATATCTTATCCTATACACTGTCAGCTTTGCCTGAGATATCAGGGATGTATCTCTGTACATGTGAAAATGTCCTCTGTGTGAGTTATAATCCAGCCCTTAAATTTGTTTCCCAAACCAGGCATTTTACAGGATCCTGCAAAAGAGAAAATTTTCTTGGTAAACATCATAGAAAATTCATTCTACTGAAGGAGATTCTAACTTTGATCCATGACTCTCTGCACACAATATTCTGTCTCCAAAATGGAAGAGATGCCATCGAAATTGCTTAATGTGTATCTATTTCACTCTCCCCTGGGCAAAAGAAGATAAAAGCAGAGCAATACCACGGTGCTGTCAAAATATGAATCTTCCTGGATGTATGTTACAATATCTAATAGATGGTGCTTTTTTTTTTTAACATTTATGGCAATAAAAGACATTTTTGTCACTATTCTTCTGCACTTGTATGATGTCTAACAATGGCATCCTGGCACATGACTGAGCAATAACTGAACCAAATGGGGTACCTTCTCTAGCAGTTATCCTCCTCTAGAAGTTATCACTGTTTTTATGATTATACTTGGACATGTTAAAGGAATTACTATAATTTTACCTTCACCTTGAGAAGAAATGCAACAAAGACTTTGGAATTAAATACACGGTACAGTATCTCCCAACTCCAAAACCAATCTTGATCTGAGAGCAGCTAAGATTAGAGGTGTCAAGACAAGAACTACTACTTTGGCTCAGTGTGAGAAGGGATACATTGAAAAGAAAGAAAAATCTCAGTGTTTCACCTAATGAAATTAAAATAAGTGTTGTCATCTTGGAATATTTCATGTTCTAAGCACAAAACCTCTTTTTGAAGGAAACAAGCTTTTCATTATGTTCCATTTGCAGTATTCCCTCAGACATACACCAAGGCTTCCCACAGCAGTGTTTCACTTGTTCAAAGGGCATTTAAAGCACAAATACTTTTGGCATCACCTAGTCGAAAAAAAAAAAAAAAGTCTCCTTTGGAGGTCTCAGCTTTGTTCAACCTGTGGATGTGTGCTGCTTGTTTTTTGGCAGTTGCATATGTATTCAGGCAGATGAAGGCACTGAAAATGCAAATCAGACCTGTAAGCTGAAGTATCAACAAGTAAAAATATTGTGAACACATTTTTAATGCTCTCCTGGTCTTAGGGAGAAGTGGAAAACACAGGAAAATGTCATCATGAATGGGTAATAGGAAGAAGATTGTATGGCACTCACTACCTTCCTTGCCAGGAGCAGGTAATATTGAAAGGGACAATTATGAAATGTGCTACAACAGTTGCATGGAAAACAGTGTCACAGGAAAATTTTAAAATAATTTTGGAGGCAGTTTTTTCCTCAATGGGTTTCTGGTCCTAGATTCAGTCCAACTCTTGTGCAGCTGAGCTGTTGGGTGCATGTGAACACTTCAGCAGCATTCAAACCTTATTAATGGTGACTGAAGACTGACTGAGGCTATTTATGTCAGAGCAAGTTTTGTTCTTAGAATGCACCTACAAAAGCACTAAATCAGATAGTAAAGTGACCAATTTGATGCACCTGTAACACATTTTTTCTTCACTTTAATCTGAAAAGCTTCCTTTATAATCTCAAGCACATTAATTATCTCTGATTTTGCCATCTCTGCTGTATAAGCATGCAGGAAACCTGAAGAAAGCCATATGAAAAAGGACAAGGAGGAAAATGACCACAGAGTCACCAAGACGGATCTGGATTAAATGGACACACTAATGAAGCCAAGAGCTGCTCTGTACAAGCACTGTTGAAATATCATTATTCAGTATCTGCAGCAAGTGCCACTAACTACAGATATGAAATAATACATCAAAAATTGACCTGCTTTTAAAATTGGGACCTATAAAATGAAGCAAAAAGGACATCTTCCTAAAGAGAAGGAAATGACAGGAAAAATCTGTGGACGTTGAATTGCAGAGCACTGAGACTCAGACAACCAAAAACTCAAGGAAGAATTTGCACATTACACCTAAACTGGCTTATTTTGCATTGTGTTTCAATCACACTAAGGGAACACAAACCTTTTAAGTCTGCACCTTCTTTTTCAAACCTCTGCCTTCTTCTTTGCTCAAATGATGATACAAATACAACAGAAGAAGGATACTTGACCACAGTAAATTTGGTCCCAAATTACATGTCTTATAAATATGATTTTACAAAGTTTTTATTTACACTTAAAAAAAAAGTACGTTGTTTCCATGACAGCACAAAAAAACCTAGTGAAAGGAGTTTATGTGCATTAGTTATGACAGAGTTTAAAACTTAGAAATGAAGGATTTGTGTTGGCTAATGAGATAATGAGGCAAATATAAACTGATTTAGCTTTTGTCCTTAAATAATTTGGAAAACTGCTCTGTAATGTTTATTTAATCATTACCATAGTACTGTGTTGTAAAATAGGTCCAATAAACTAATGTATCTGAGCTTCTGCTTTCCCAAAAAAGAGCTGTTAGCAGCCCTTTCCCAATTAATACTTACTGGTCTTTGATACCTAGCTTTTTACATGTACTGTTAAAATGAGTTAAGATTTTATTTATTTATTTAATATTTTTGAAAGTACATGCGAGAAAATACTTCACTTAAAGTATTCCCTTCTATTTGCTTCCCAAATCCTAAAGGTAGAGACAAACTTTTATGTGCAGCCTCAGGACCTCTGGGCCCTGCTTCCTTCAGTGAAAGCTGCTCTCAGCCAGCTGCTGTTGTTTGCCAGTGCTCTCACTTAATTCCCAGAATAATACAATTATTTTAGAGATTTATCAGGGCAGAAGCACAACTTACTCATGGGAATGAAGCAACAGTGTCTCTGAAATAATGCTGTAGAGATACTTAAATAGTCTTTTCCAAGTAATCTTATAAGAATTAATTTCAGTGTGAAGGCCTCTTTTCTACCCTAGCTTTGGTGACAGGGGTATTCTCCCATTCTGAGAAACACACCTTCCTGGTGTTAGTGTGTCTTTTCTTCCTAGATGAATATGAATGCAGGAGACTATGGACAGAGAGGTACAAGGAATTAATTTCTTAAAGTGTTTGTAGCTCTGTAATTAAGGCAGGTAAAGCATGTAACAAATACTGACAAAGAAAAGTGAGACTCCACTGAGCTTATTTTAAATAAATAAATTTAAAAAGCAGCCCTAGGCATACACATCCCCATGTGACCCTGTCTCGTTTTATTAGGTTTTTGCTTTTTCACAGTATATCCAGTTTCATGTAGAAGGCACCAAATTCCTGTGGCCCAATGCACTGAGACAAATGGTGGTGGTGTAACTTCACCCCTCCCCATCTTCCCATAAAAAATCATGAAAATAATGAAAACTTATTATTATATGTAAATCAGATCACCTGTAAGAGTTACAGTGAAAAAGGCAGCTTTCTCACAGTGATCCAGTTAGCCTGAAGTTAAAACCCTGATGGAATATGATATTCCCTGTGAACCATTTCTCAATGAGGGCTGACCCTGGATGTGAACTTTGAATCCAATAAGCAAACTCTCTGACTCATGGATTGTGGGAAGTCTCACATCAGAGCCCAGAGCAGCATCAAGACACCAGTTCAAATCTTAGAAAATAAATCAATAAATCATCTTCTCCTTCTGAGGATGCTAATTACTCAGAGGAGAGGTTTGGGCAGAACATGCTTTAAGACCTGATTTACTTGAAGTTATTCCATCTTTCCTGTTCAATCAGTTCCTGTGCTAAACAAAGTCCTTGGGGTGAAGTATTTACAGTTAATTATGAACTGGTATAATCTGTCTTGCTTTCAAATTAACAATTTATCATAATGACAAATTATTTGCCTTTTTTTTTCCCCCAGCATATTAGCACATCAACCACAGTGGCTAGCCTCATTTCACTCCTATTATTGAAGCAGTTTTCCCTTTTAATTTATATAAAGCATGAAATTTTACAACCAGATCTAAAACTCAGCTATGAATAATGTACTGACGAAATTTTACATTTCAAGTACAAAATGAGCACACACACAAATGTAACCAAGACTAAGCCACTGTATATAGTCCTGTTGAGGAAATCATTAAAGTTTTGCATAATGTTTTTTTTAAAATTTATTTACTTCTTGTTCAGTTACTACTTTCATACAACTCTAATGAATCCAATAAACAGACAAGCAATTTTCTTTATGATGCTTTTCAACAACTCATTCCCTTTAAAATCCATAGTGTTCATTACTCATGGAAAAAATTAAAATAATTAAAGCAAAAGTATTGGGCTACAGAGAAGTGCTTGAGATAGCCCAGCTAATTATTACTGAACATATAATTATGTTTGCTGACACAAGTACATGAATATATTTTCAGAACCTGCTCATAGAAAGTGCATACAATGGTCCTGCAAAACTATGTTTGACGAAGTGTTTCATTTTACAAACCAAAGTTTCTAGGTAATATACAGAAACCGACCTTTTCCCAGGATAAATCTTTAATCTTAATTTTATAGCTGTATGATAGGGAAGAAAACTCTTCAGCTACAGGGAGAAAACAAAGTAGTTCTTGCCCCCTCAGCTAGCCTAAACAAAATCAAATATGAAGACACAGAAAAGAGGAAATAAAAGCGACAACTGATAAGAAAGCGAGATACAAGATATCTGTGACACTGAACAACTAAAAAGGAGGAGGACCAGCTTCCATTTTTATTATGTACTCCCATGCAGTATTTGTTAATAAACAGCAATACTGTCAGGTAGTCCACAGTGACACACTTTTCTATTGATGGAGATGATTCCTAACTGCTAGATGCCTTTAATCACTGCAGTGATGCTCTCCCTCCACCTCAGAGCTGATGTTAGAAACAGGCAAGCAGGGGAAGTTCAGCAGAGGAGATGAATATAATTGTGTGGCACCTCAAAGATGCCCTTAGTACCTTCCAACCTCTGCTCTTTTCCTTAGTATTTTCTATTAGTTTCCCTTGCTGTGCTTTTCCTGAACTCCAACTCAGCATAAAATCTCATTACCAAAATGTCAAGGCAATAACGGTATCTTTATCTCTCTTCTTCGTTTTTTCCCCTCCAAAATACATACACACAGAAAATGTTATTATGGCTTTACTGTTTTAGGTAATTAATAGCTCCAGTTCAGAGTTGGAATCAATTATGTCCATAATCTGTAATGCATTCTGGAGAGCTCACAGTCCATATTAATATAAAATCTGCATTACCAGGTCTATATCAAACATAGTTGGTATTCAGTGCAGAAACACGGAAAGAATAGAATGGCTGCTACTTAAAAATCCTAAACCTTATCTAAATAATAGCAGGTACAATTCAAATGCTTAAATGTGAGTTTGTTTGCTGGATTAGACAATTATGAAAAATTATTCCTTGTGCTTTGCTTTAGACACTCAATTCCATTTTCCTCTAAACCTCTTGGGTTTTTTTGTCTCTCTGAAGAATGGACATTTCTGGTGGTCAGTGGAAGATTGTTGATCATTCCTCACACACACACACACATCCTGCTGCTAATTGACAATTCAGGAATGTGGAGGATCTCACTTGGCTCCTCTGTCACAGTAGCACCATCTGCCCATGAACTGACCCTGTTCACCTGTGAGAAAGATCCTCCTACAGTCCCTCCCCCATCCTACTTTGGTGAACAGGCACAAAAACAGATTCAGGTTTGAAATTATCACAAAAGTCTTTGTGTGCAATTTCTTAGCAATCATTCCTTGTTGTTGCAATGGATTTTTACACCATTTCCCTGCACAAGAGGTGCTTGCAGGGACTGCAGCACTCAGGAGTAAATGGAAGAGCAGACAAGCCCAGCATATACAGATTTCTCTGTACAGATCTACACCATACACAAATTCTTATCAACTTATATTGTTTCATGAATACACAGCACTATGAGAAGTAGAGTCAATCAAAAGCAGGAATCCAGCTATAGATAAGTCTGCCCACCAGGAATAAGTGAAGGTTTCTTCATATATTTCTCTATACCTCAGCTTTTAGAGCTGAAACAAGAAACAATACAACCCATTTTTGTGATCATTAGTCACAAAGGAATGAAACCTTTTTAGATACAGATTATTTTCTCCCTTTCATTTTTTCAAGTAGCGGATATGTTCTTAAATTCCCTTCAAAGCAGGTTGGCTCATTAAGTACAAGGAACTTGTTTGCTATTCTGCTTTGAAATAAACAGACACACCTTTGTTACTGAAGCATCTCTGCTGCCTGGTGAACAAAGACAAAATCCCCAAACCAGAGACACACTGTTAATGAGGAGCAGCAATTCTGTTTTTCTGGCTTGCTTTACATGTTGTAGACAAGAGGGCAAGTCTCTTCACACTTTAAAAATGACAGAATAAGCACTACATCTCAGAGTGGGGAAAAGAGCCAGAGTGCCAAATCTGTCATTCCTTAGTAAAATAAAAAACCCAACTAAGTAAATAAATTGGGATTAAGTCTGAAGAATTAAAATTTTTCTTTTAAAACAAGGTTGCCATATTGAGATTGAAGCACTGTTCTGTGCTAGACTACCTACCTGCAAGTCCTTTACCACCACCACCCCCAACTCCAAATATCAATGTCAAAAATGCTGCTCTTGAAGGTCTAGCCAGCAGCACCTTAATGCAGAAAAAGACCAAAATTCCTTGGTAATTCACCTCTCCTTTCAATCCCACGGTTTCCTTTTTCTTCACCTGCATTCCTGGTCCTCCAATGCAAAATCCCTGGTGCAAAATCCCTGGCTCTACCTCTCCGTGGGCTGTGACACTCTTGGAAATGTGGCCCTCCCTTGAGAGAGCAAGGGGAAATGAAGTGACCAAGACCTGCTGACTTGACTGCCTGCTCTCAGGACTGTTTGTATTTTCCAAGAATCAAATGTTGCATCAAATTTGTTATGCAAAATGACAGCTGGGTAGCTGAGCATCTCCTTTCTCTCTTCACTGAGTTAATGGCATCAGACACACGAGCCACTGCAGAGCACAGCCTGATTGGTGACTGATTTTGGTCTCTTGCTTTAGACATTATTTGTATTTTTAAGGCTAAAAGGCTGTCACAGTGCAGAGACTACGCCATTCTTTGCATTTTGAAAAAACCTGAAGTTAGCAGTAAATTAATTACAAGGACAGGGAGAGGATGTTCCAAACTACCCGTTGTCAAAAGCCTCCCCATAATAGTAACCTCTTCTGTTAAAAAAGACCAAACACACAAATCAACAAGAATCAAATGAACTCCACACCTGCAAGATTCATTTTAAACGCTTCTTTTAGTTTTCTGTTATGATTTAGAGATACATACACATCTCGTAGCCTTGTTCTCTCAGCTGACACATTCCTAATGAGGCTGCTGATACAATCCGTATTCAAGCTTAAGACACCAGGAAAACAAACAGTACTGCAATTGGAGATAAAAACAGTCATGCAACTTCAAGAGACCAGCAAAATTTCTGCTTCAATGTATGTTTGTGAAAATTCACCTTAATTCCCATTCTCTCCTACCCCTTTCTTAGTATGCTGTTTGAATCAAAAATGCCATCAAGAAGAAAAATTATTATTCCAAGAAACAAGGAGGAATTCTCTGTACCAACAATGATTTCTTTGACTCATTATTTAACATTTTTTTCTGAATACCCATAGACTCTGTCCAGAAGGGTGTCTAAAATCAGAGTTTAAAATAAACTATGGCAGAACTGCTGTAACACCAGTTAATGAGGTGCCTTGAAGCCTACATGTGACGAATGCCCCAACCATCTCCTGCCAGAATTTAGAGTGATTTAGAGTAATTTCCAGAACCTTCTATTATGACAAGCCATAAGCTATTAGAATTTTGAAGAAAATAATAACAAACAAAAACTTTCAAACGGTTTATTCTGTTTAATCATGTGATGCTTGTTTAAACTCTATCTTAAGGACAGGGCACTTCAGAAGCTCTGTTTCCTGGCCAATTTAAAGCAATTGTCAAAGTCCGTTCCCATATTCCCAAGAAGTTAATTTCACTAAGTCCTAGCTTTTGCAGTGCAAGCAAGCTGGGAAGAAGTTTTCTAAAACGCTTAGAAAGCTGAGTGGAAAAAACGCCAGGATTTCAGAAAGGAGACCAGTGTCAGAAGGAAAGAAGCACTTTAGCAGCACAAGTACTAGCCCCAAATGATAAGAAGAGGAAGAAAGTAATTTATAAAGCAGTATTAAGAGAATGCTAAGAAAAGTTTGGAAATGACATTAAACTTTCGTATAGGATGAGATAATTTCATGTGCACTTACACTGATAAAGTTGGTTTATGTTCAGGCATTAGTTTCTCATATTTTCTAAGATTCAAATTTGTTTCCACAGCCAAAGTCCTAAAGTGACCTAAAATTAAAGTTCCTTCCAGTTTAAGGTAAGTTGACCCAGTTCAATGTAAGGAAATAGCCAACCATGAACAAAACTGAGTTTCAGGAAAATAAAAATTAGTGCCATTATATCTCAAATTCTACTAACAATGGGTTCTATATTCTTATAAAAAACACACCAGGTATTATATCTCAGCAGAGCTCTAGGAGTTAAGCCTGTGGTATGTCTTCCTCTTTGGTTCATCAGAAACCTTTGCTTTCCAAGAGAATTATTATTTAACAGAATGAAACATTCTTCTCCAAGTGGAAAAGTACAGTAAATTCACGAATACAAGCCGCACTGACTATAAGCCGCATCTCTGGGTGTTGGCAAATATTTTGGTTTTTGTCCATAGATAAGCCGCACACGAATATAAGCCGCTTTGTCGTTCGCAGCGAGGACCCGCGTGCAATTACTAACAGAACCGCAGGAGGGCGGGGTTTACTGGCTGAGCTAAGGCTGTGCAGGCTCGGCCCGCTAGGGGCCGCTGACGGGGCCAGGTGGCCCAGCACGGTGCTGCCGCTCGGGGCCGGCCGGCGCTGCCACTGGGCTCGGTCACCCCGGGTCGGCGCTGCCCTGCGGTGGCAGGCAGGGACGGAGCTTCCCCTGCTCCTACGGCAGCGGCGGCGGGCGGGGACGGAGCTTTCCCGCGCCCGTGGCGCTGGTGGCGGGCAGGGACGGAGTTTCCCCGCTCCTGCCGGGGCGGCGGCGGGCGGGGACAAAGCACCCCGTCGGCTCCCCGAGCCGCGGCAATGGCTGCGCGGGGCTCCTGTCGGCTCCTCGAGCCGCAGCAATGGCGGCGCGGGGCTCCCGTCGGCTCCCCGAGCCGCAGCAATGGCGGCGGGCGCTTCCCCCCCCCTCCCTGGGCTGCAGCAATGGCGGCGCGGGCTTCCCCCCCCCTCCCCGGGCCGCGGTAGGGGCTGCCCGGGTCCCCCCTCTCCTCCCCGAGCTGCAGCAATGGTGGCGCCGGGCCCCCCCCCGTCTCTCCCCTGGGCTGTGGCAGAGGAGGAAAGAGAGCTCTCCCGCCTCTCTCCCCGCCCCCCGTGCTGCCTACAGGGAGCCAGGCTCCACCCGCAGTGCAACAAAGTAGCGATTTGTAACAATCGCAAAATGCCGACTTTGCAGCTGCTCGGCTCAGCACTCTGGCAGGCACTTCTGAGGTTGTATTAGCCGCTCCTGATTATTAGCCGCATTTCCGGTTTAGGAGCAAAATCTTAGTCAAATTGGTGCGGCTTGTATTCGTGAAATTACTGTACATTGTAGAACAATCATTCTGGAATAGTTTTTCTGGAACAACAGTATAGATCAAATAATCCTCATTTTTCTTTCATATAAACTACTACAATACATTGCCTTCTTACATTTTCACTCTCAACTGAGTAAAAATATGGAATATGAAAGTAAAACCAAGGAGAGTGGCATCTCACATCAATGACAGCTGGCAAAAATACAGAATGTGCCTGTCAGAAGTATTTCTTAGCTTTAACTATACTTATAGAAATAGGTAAGAAATATGAGGGGGAAAAAAGAGAAGACAAGAAAGAGTTGTAACTTCTGTAGCATTTTGACAAATCCCAGAGCATTCTTCTGTCAATGAGACACAACCTCAGAATGGTGAAAAGGGCACTTCAGGTGCTCTTGCCTTGACTTTGCTGAGCAGATGTCCAGGGAGAGACAGTGAGACGTGGGCAGCACAGGGCCTGGCGTGCTGAACAAAATATCCCAGGACAGTGTCTTAGTTCCATCAGGCTCAATGTCATCTTAGAGCTCATAGCAATCTGACTATTTAGATCTAGAGCAGATCTCCTGCTTGTGCACTTTCATATTCTTTTTCCCAAAGCCAGATCCTGAACTTTTCCAAGACCAAAAACAAACACAAACAAAAAAGCAAAAAAAAGAAAAAAAAAGAAAAAAAAGCAAAAAAGCCCAAACAAACCCCCAACACTTCAAAATAAAAAAAAAAAAAGAAAAAAAGCCCAAAACAAACAAAAAAAAAACCCGAACCAAAACAAAAAATACCCCAAATAAAAAACCAAAATTGCCAAACACTGCTCTCTTGTCCCTACTCTAATCACAATACAGAATTTACAAAGGGACAGTAAGAAATCAACCACGTATAACAAGGATGGTAGTCTGAGCATGCCGATAAAATCTAGAGTGCTCATTTCCTAAAAGTAATACTCCTTTGCAGCACTATTTAAGGGGGTGGTTACCTTTTCTAACCAAGATCTGAACGTTTTGCAGAAGCTATTTCAAATGGTTTCATGCAGCAACTCATTCTCCAGTCTTGGAACTTTTCATTACTCAAATTCCTCTGGTCAAGTATTTCAAAATGATTCACATCTACTCTCTCATGAGGTGTTATTATATATTTTAATTTCTGCTGATATTTTCATGTCAAGCATTGTCAATTTCTGGGTAATAATTTTAGTCATTGCTTAGCTTGGGCATCTCAAGTGTAATGGAGGAAGATGTATTAATTTTGGCATTTCTCTCTCAAGAACCTGACAACCAAATATTATTCAAATTATATTTAGAAACACTTGGCTTAGTAGAGAGGGAGAACAATTTCATCTGTTTGGTGAATGTGAAAAGCTGTTTGTACCACCTGAACTGCCCCTTTCTGAAATAAGGAAACCTTGTGAGAACCTGTTGACAAGTTTCTACAGTAATACAATCATTCCCAGCTTACCAACCAGTTTACTCACCAGTTTAAAAAGGCAATTAATAAACCTGACGTTCTGTCACCAGTAAAAATCCATTATGTCCAGATCTGTGCACACAATTATTTTTCCCCTTGACATGTGGAACAATTCTGCTAATAAATCTTTTTTAAATGTCTACAGAAAGGTTTAATTCAAAGAAAACTGAATGGTCAATTTTTTGAATGGTTATTTGCATCTACATTTTTCTCTTTACGTCTTAGTCCCCAAAATTATTTGAATGAAATATGGAAAAGTAAGAAGTAGTGTCAGTCTCCTCAGGGTGTCTGGTTGCTGGTTCCTTCTCCACTGCTCAACTTGCCAATAATTGAGCTTAAAGTATAAATCATACTAAAGCCATGCTGAAAACCTTTCCTGGGGCAGAATATGTTGCTTCTGTGTTTTGTGGTTTTTTTAAGATTTTTTTTTCAGGACAAATACACTGTTTTCTGTAATTGCTATATATGGCTGACTTGTATTCTTCACAGAGGAAGGCAGTTGTATGTCTGACATCCTAAATCCACCTCCTGTGTTTGTGTGAAAAAAATGGCAATGTATACATCAGTACTCCATGCAAAGCTATTGCTTCAGCTGGCAGTATATTGACATTTCAACAGTACAGATTCTATATAATGTAATCTCTTTCTTTTGAATACCTATTATAGGATGATTTATTAGGTGAAATATATCATGCACTATAGGAATGTAGGGATATTTTAAAAACGTGTATTGATAGTATCTTAGTATCTTTCAGCTTGCAAAAGTTTCTTATGTGACTATTAGCAAGGGAATTAATTTCTTGCTCTGGATTTCTGTTCTGTTTTTTTTCAAGGTACCATTAATGAAAACATTTGCATGGCATTCATTGTCAGTTTACAGGATTTGTTCAGGGTATTTATTATGCAGACAGTATCAATAATGGTAGAAATTTTGATTATACTCAGAAATAAAGTGCATAACCACTCAGGTTTTTACTTTTGCTTTTACTTTTGCTAAAAGCAGCCCACCATGAACAGCCAGATTAGACAATCCAATAATGTAGAGAATGGAAAATGGAAGACATACAGAAGAAAGAAGACATGCATAGGACTCATCCTAAAGGAACTGTTTCAGCTCAGACACCTCTGTTCCTTGAACACAGTCTGGATACAAGAAGAAAGGAGGACCTCTGCACTTCCTTCTTCTCTCCCTTTAATGTGCACAGTGGCAATAGCATGACCTTTGCTTTGATAGTATAAAAGACAGAAGGAAATTCTAATAGCTTGTCAGCAGTATTTGATATCAGTAAGAAACAAGGAATGTTTCAATTCCTAATCCGATTTATCCCCTCCCCTAAACAACACACAACAAAACTAAAAAGAGAACACTTCAAAAGTGATGATAACATACTGGGAGTGCCTTCACCTATTGTTTAGGCAAGGACAGCAGGGACTCCTCTATCCATCCCAGGCTCATGCCTGTGTCTCATCTCCAGTGTCTGAGATGTCACGACCATTCCTTGGAGCCAGCTGTGCTCACTACAATCAGATAAAAGAGAGGGGAGGCCCAGAAGTCCTCAGTCCTTTCAGCCACCTATCAGATAAAGGCACAGCAGGGCTTTCCTGGATTTCCTGGATTTTCCATTGCTGCAAATCAGCATTTTCTTAAGATGGAAACAGCATTATATAGGAAAACAGTTGAGCTGCTGGCACTGTCACTGCCAGGTACTCAGGTTTGAACTCACACATTTTCTCTAAAACACTAAACCTTTACCAAAAAGGCAGCTGTCCAAATTTTACTAACTACTGTTTCTGAGAAGACCTTTCAATTGCTTATAGGACCATGAGTCCTTTGTCCTACCTGTACAAAACCAGAAACGGGAACACAACAGAAATGACGGAACAGAGTTTAAGGACCAATTTCTCTCAATTTTCTACTTGCTCTATAGTATAGGAGCCTTGCTAATCAAGAGGAAGGGAAGAGAAAGAATTGGAGGTGACCTTTCCATGGAAATGCTGGACTTCTTTCCTCACTCTGTAGCTGCTAGAAACACATTAGAGGTTGAGCAAAACCCTTCCTTTCTGCAGCATTCCAGCCTGAATCACCAAGTAAATATTTCAAATGCTCTTTACACTTTAGAAAATCAATTTCAGACACTGGGCTAATGAGACATTCCTCTGGGAGTTTGTTAAGATGCTAGAAAAGTTCCTAAATTACAGTGTTGACTTAAACGTGTTAAAGCAGCTATTCAGTAACTTTCAAAATGATTGTACTGTCTTCTGGCAAGAAGAAACAATTACAGGTGAATTTAGACCACAAAGTTCTGTCTATGGAGTTTTAAACAGTTTTTTTCCGACTGTTCCAAATGCTGTTTAGGTATCTGAAGTGATAAAAATTACCTATCAATAAATTGTCTCATTTGAAGCACAAATCTTCAAAACTGCATGAGAAAAGGTGTCACTAAAGTTATCATGATACCAGTTATATTTCCTGTTTGTATTATTCAAACACCTGAAAGAGAAATGTAAGACAAGGACACTTTGCTGGAATGTAAAACAGGTTTGGCATTAATCTTAGTCTGGTTTCTTCTGTATGACAAAAAAATCGGTAAGTCACCTATGTCAACACAGCTTATTCAGCAGGAGAGGTAGCTGAGGGTCTTGTCTTTGATGGGTTTGGATACAGTCCAATTTGAAATGACTCAAGCAAGTGTCATTTGAGATCAATCTACCTTCCACACCTTCAATTACCCTTGAAATGCTCCTACATTTCACGACTCTTAACAGTTTTGTTATTAGGTCATCTTACTGGGCTGAACTAAGCCAAGTGGCTAAAATCCATAGCAAAAGGATGCCCTCCCAGATATTTGAATTTCAGAGAGGTGAATCTGTGGCAAGGAGTGAAGAGATTTGGCCACCTTTAGAGATCACATAATTAGAGGGCAAAGGAATTTAGATTACTGACCTCTACAACAAATGCAAGAAGTTATCAAATACCTTCAAGGGTTTTTTTTTTTTATATTTCACTATTAAAACCCTTTGTTTTCATGGTAACAGAAGCTTTCAAGTTTCTTTGGAAATGACTTTTAATTTCTGTTTTTATATAACTCTGAAAGACGGGTCTTGTAAATGGAAACATCAGCAGACCCTGAAATGCAGCAAAACTATAATGTGTCTCTAATGACTTCATCCTGGTGAAAGCAAGATATTGCCAGTCAACAGAGGGTAAAATTTAATTCTGCTATTTATGAAAAATGAATTTTAAAAATTAGTTTTTTTTCCTCAGTGACATAAAATGAAAGGGCTGAATTTTAAAGTCTGCAAATCTCATGTGGATTTCACCTCAATTCAGACATTATATTGGTGTTTGGAAATATGAGCCTTTCTGTGAAATTTCCATGAAAATCCAATTTACCTACTTAATAATTTTAAAGGCTTAAACTATAGTGCATGGTCTGTGCTCTCTGAAGCCCTGAAACTGATTTGGTGTTTTCCTAGGCTTTGTTGAATAGTTTGTGACCTTCCTCCTCTCCTCCATATGTCTAGCATGCATGTCTAACAAAGAGATGAGGACAGTAGATCATGGCTTTTAAGATGACAAAAAAATTCTCCTGGGAACAGCTTTAGAACATATTCAAAAATAATAATAAAAAAGGAAGCAAATGAGGAAATGTACATTCTCTTATAATAAATTACCTCCCAAGACTATAATCCTTTCTGTAAATATGGATGAATATGTATTGCAAAAATCAAGACTTATAAAATGTTCTACTCCTGAAAAATGCCACTGAAATTTCCATTACAAATACATCTCTTGCACCCAGAAGAAAGATATAAAATCCTGAAGGAATTGTAATCAAATTTTACCTCTCTTGAAAAATAACATTACTACTCAACAATTCATTTGATCTGATCATAACTCCAGCAACCCAAAGCCACATGCACTCTAGCAGTAATTCCAAATGCAACTTTCATTTCAGGCTTTGCATCTGCACAACATGCTATGAACAAAGGTGTGCTGTCTCCACCCACACATAGACCTGAATGAAAGTCAGGAGAAGCACTACTCCATATTAAAGTAAATCTTCCTGTCAGCAGAGATAATTAAGTGATATCCAGCATTATAACATCTGAACATGGCTTATTTCCTACCCACTCCAATTGTGGACAAAGAAAGCTTGTGTATGCCTAAAATGTATTCCATAGCAACCACTCATTGGAAATTCACCTGTTACCAACTTCCCACCCCCAAAGTCAAATCTTTCACCTGCACTACAAAAATTGGTCCATGTGTGTGAACTCACAGGTTTATGAGAATGTGAAAGTTGTAATATGTTCTCTCTAGTGAAATAACAGGACAATTTAATTTTACTTTCTCATTTCAGTCACATTCTAACTTCTTGATATTGCTGTTGTTATGGATTTATGATTTTATGCTTTCATATTATTACTGTTATTTTTGTCATTATTATTATTATAGTTATTATTATATTGTATTTATAGTCATGTTTTGGCGTCTTGAGAAGAAAATGCTTCAGAAGGATTTTTTTTTTGAACTTCATATTCCAAAAGAATCTTTCAAATGCTGGCTTTTCATTGCAGCTCATAAAAATTCAAAGGTCTCAGGAATTATCTCTTCTGATCAGGTACTTTTACCACAAAAGCTGAAGATTTTGGCTTCTTTATATACACTTAAACATGCAGGGGAACTCTCAGATATTCTGAATGAGTAATTTATAATGTAGATAGCTGAATTTGCCTATTATTATTTGAAGACCATTTTTTCCCTCTTAAATGTCTGCCAGCTCTTCTACTCTTCTTACAGTGGAAGTTTGAACATCTGTCCTTCTGACTTGAGAGTTGTCAACCCTTGGATTTCATTACTACACTACATGAATTTTCAATGGTGATTGTATCATTAATACAACATTTATGTATTATATATTTAAAGGAATTAGATACACCAAATGAAACATAAGAATATATTTAAGAAATACCTAATATGTGATATTTTATGGGCACCAGAATATTGCACCATAAAGTCAACATTTTTAGGAGTGTAGTCATAGCAATACTTAAGCACACACTTCAACACTAACCACCTGTAGGGTTTCCCAAAGTTATACATCACATAAATATCTCCTGAGGATAAAATGTGGATTAAAAATCAAAGGGAAATTTATATGTTCAACCTCCCTACGTGTCAGTGATAGATTTTCAGGAATCAATATAGATTTAATAACACTTTTAATGTTCAATATGCTTAAGAATTTAAACTGAATATTGGCATGCATCTCAAGTCATTTTGCTTTCATATTCTGAAAGTAAATGATGTGTATGAATAGCTTAATGAAGTATTTCCATTTCATAACATCAGGAGCCAATGAGGGGTATCTAAATTTAGATTCAAAGCTTAATTCCTTGTCTTGTAGACTAGCAGTTACCTCAAGGACTGATAATATTGATACTGGAAAACTCTCTGACTCAAATATATGCAGGAATACAGTCTTTTTTTTTTTTTTTTTGATTCTGAAATTAAAAGCATGACCTCTCTTGATTTTCCTATTGCCAAGTAAAAGTGTGTTGAATTAATTGTGTCTGACATTTTTTTATAAGTCTTTTCTTATAGATCTAAATATTTTCTAAACTAATTACAAATAATGTTCATAAAATCATGTGAATGAGATGTGTGACAGAGGTCTTCATAATTTCCATCTGCGAAGAACAGATTTTTCTCTTTAAGAACCCCAAACACTCACTGGTAAATTCCCAATTTCAGTGGTAATTTGATGCCTCATTCTCACAGGTTCATTAACTTTGATGTCAAATTTGACTTTAAGTCTTGATACTTTTGCTGTACAACTTGAACCAATCACAATATTTCTGACTTTCTCCCACATGACACCTCTCAGAGCAGTAGACTTGATCTCAGGGACACATTTTAGTACTTCCTTAAGTGTCATGTTTGACACTTAGCAAATTTTAATTATGTTGCAGTACAGTTAAATGAAGGGCAAAGTACAATTATTAGAATGCCAATAAACTCATTTATGAACTAGTTCTAATCTATATTAATCAAAACAGACACCATTTTACATTTGCTTACTATTTAGATTGTATATGATTGTAAGTGGTATCTAAGCATTAAAAAGAAACAAGAGATGCAGGAACTTAGTGACAAGCAACGAGCAATGTGCTTCAGCAAAAAACTGCAGGAATGTCTTTATTAAACACCACATACAGCCTAAGACCTGCCAGAGTAACACTCTCCATAAGTATTTCAAACAGATTTATGTGCAAAGCTCTCTTTGATATTATGCCAGACTCATAAAAAACAAAAAAAAACTCTGAAAAATTGAAAAGACATTTTCATTTAATTCTTCCCTGAATCTACTCTGCAGCAGCTAAAAAACAAAATTGGCAAGTCTCAGCTCCAGCCTAGAGATTATATGTGTTTAATACAAGATAATGGCCACAAATTATTGTTGCAATCATGGGGTCTTTTTTTTTTTACTGGTTCAATTAGCAAGACAAGGTAATTTGATACAATTCTGAGTTAACATGTTTGAAACAATGGGAACGTCATGTTTGCTGCTTTTAAAATGAATTTCTCATTTTCTAAGTATCTGTGTCACTTGTTCTTGCTCTCTTTCTATTCTTTTCCCTATCGCCTCTAAAATCAGTTTCCATTATGCAAGAAGAAAGCTGGTATGGCAGCAATGCAAAATACTGGATTTCTTGGTTAAAATACTAATGTTTGTGAAGTGCTTTGAAAATGTGAAACACCAATGATATAGAAAGTGATTTTACAAAAAATAATGAAATGAAAGTAAAAAATATATTTTCTTAGTGTACATCCAGTTGTTTCAAAAGAGACAGACATTGTGAAATCACTGTGTGAAATGAAAACCTTTGTCAAGCTTGTGCTTAGACCTGCAGGGGTAACAAAACCAGTTCAAGTGTCACAGGACACAAAAACCCAAACTCTCTCTCTCCAAGAGATGGCTGCAGTCTGAATAACCTCCTTAGCTTAAGGGTTCCCTGTATCAGACACTAACTGGCACAAACTAATGCCAGAAATAGCAGTCACCTCTTCAGTGTGAATGGGCATATGTTAACACAGCTTCAAGTTTGCAGCAGCAAAAGAACTGTGTCATCTCTTGTTAATGAACAGTGTGGAAGCACCTTTAGCAAAGTCAGTTCACTGCCATATCCTTGAGAGAAATATTTTTTTGGTAAAGAGACAGCCTATTTTGAAGCCACACATGCTACCTAAACTTCACAGGCTTACATTGTTCTCTCTCTTTTTTATTATGTATGGTTTGGCATCACCAATGTTTTTAATTGATATGTTAATTTCACAGTGTACTGTCCTACTTAAAAAAAGAAGCTGCTTTAACATTATCAAGACTGATATAACTTGAAAGCACTTAATTGTTACTGAAAACAAAGTCACATTCCCTGAAAATAATTCCATAATTACTGTTAAACTGTTTGGGGATTATGTGTGCATGTAAGAAAATAATTTGTTTCTGAAAATGGAAAATATTCTGCTGCACAAGTGGAAACTGCAGTGTGAGAGAAAATGGTCCTCTGCTCTGGCATGTCATGTCCACGGGTTTGTGACACTGACACCGACCTCTGATCTCACCCAGAGTGACTTTGGCATTGAGATGGTCAGTCTACTTCAGCATCTCTGACGTTTACAAGGACAATGCCTGTCACATTTTAAGTGACACTTAAGGTCCTTTATCATCTTACCAGTTCTGAATTTTTTTCCTACAGTCTTGCTATGACAGTTCTACCCTGTTCATTATATGGAAACAGCATAGCAGGTTTAATAAAGATTAAATAAATACATGTCTCAGAAGTGTTTGATTTAAAGACTGTAATTAAATGATGCCCTAGCATTCCATGCTACCAGAAACATTTGTTCTTGGTTAACCAAGGGAAAATATTTATCCATCTGTCACACAAAACAGTATTCCTGACATTCTATGAGGAACTAATTGCTATGGATAATTTGATCTTTAAAAATGAAAGATTTGTGGCTCCATCATTACCAAAACTGGAAATGTCAAATATAATTCCTCTGGGATGAAAGCGGAAAGAAATCTCAGCCTTAGAGCCAGAGAAACACTGCTGTTTCTTTAGAGGAATATACAAGTATTGAAGGACACACTCATTTTTGGAGAATGTTAAAAGGGAGAGCACAAAAGGCTAATTTCTCTTTACAGAGAATGTATTACACAGAAGGCCAACTGTGGAGGTAATGTTACACTAGATAAATCAAAATGTATGCAACTATCAACAGGAGACTAACAATACAAAAAAGCCAATGTGCTCAAACTGAAATTGGATGTTGTTACTTTTACCAATGACTTGAGAAACTCTCTACAATATCTGTAGATTTAGACTGAATATTGAACTAAGTCTTAGGGCAGAGGTGTTTTTTCCCTCCTACGCTTTTACAGTATCTAATGCTGTACTGGGCACTCAGGAGAACTAGTCTACAAACACTACATTTGAAATTCCAGAGGGAATAAAATTGACAGTCTATGCTCTTGGAAGGCAAGAAGATATGAGCAAGTCAGGTATCAGTAAAATAAGAGTCAATGAAATAAAACCTTAGAACATTACAAAACATGCAAGTTGTGGATGCAGTCAATACAACTGCACTTACTTATCCTTTCAGAGCTACTCAGCTCCTCTAGACTTTATACTTTATATTACAGAATCTGTGAATGAATTAACTCTGGGAACTGAAACCTCCTTCTTCCTTCACAACAGTAAAATAATTCCATCTACTAGGTTCATTGGAATTTCCTTGCATTTTAACTGTAATGGCATTTGTCATGTTTTATGTCACCCAATATGTTTTTTGATTACCAAGTTTATTTATAAGAGTTTCAGTAATAATTTAGTTTATGACTTTTACAACCATTTTAACAACTTGTTGTACTGATCAATTAATACTGAAGCCAAATTAAATATTATTTCATGGCTTTATGACTTCAAGAAACACACTTCATATTTCAAGTTTTAATTGGTTATATAGATGCAGTAAAAAAGGCATTTCATTTCTTGGAAGACTGTTAATGGAAAGAAACATTGTAGCTATCTTACATGAAAAGTGGGGTTAGAATCATAAAATCATATCAGTAAAGCAAACATTTCACAACTGAGCAAACAGTTGAACAAGCGAAAGAGTTGGCACAGAGGTGCTACAACATGCAAGTAGGAACACAGAGGAAGGGGGAGCTGCAGCAGGCAGGAAATTATGAGAGTGTAGGACCTCAGCACAATGCTTAACAGCATTGCACATTCCACAAGGAAGTCCTATAGGTCAAAACCCACCAGGCACATGCATAAAGATGAGAGAGATCCTGCCTTCTGAAAGTTGGTGTCTGAAGTGTAAAGACAAGACAGATCAGTTAAGTAGGTAGACAGAGTGATAGGTAGACATGTGAAAGAGGAACAAAGATGAAAGGGAATATTAGTCACCACAGTAGACAGTCATCTCAGCATAACAGCTGCCTGTACATTGTCAAGTTAATCATACGAGAGGTGACAAAGAAGTTTGGAGGAAAGGTCAGATGCAGGATAATGAATTGGTTTGGTGTGAATTAGTAATGTGTTCTTTCCACATGCAAGGGAAAATCATGGAAGAAGAGAGCTCACTCAGAAGAAAGCAGTGAAAAATAATTGATGGGCAAAGCAAACAAAAGCTGACATCTGAACACCATCTAGAATTCAAAAAAAGCAACATTCAATAATTCAGAAAAGGGTCTGGGAAAAAAGCAAAAGTTTTGTGTTCAACACCACTAAGAAGGCAGAGGGAGAGCAACAAGCTAGAAAACAGTCTTTCATCAGTATTTTGAATAGATTCAAGCTGGGTGAGTGTTGTAACCCAATACCCTAATGCTTTAGGAATGGTATGTCCCTTTAACCCTGTAACCCCTACAAGACCAATGGACTGACCCCTGCGATGGGATTGGCCTGAAGCCAAGGCTGACCCCTCCCCTTTCCTGACCCATAGAAAACCCTGAGCCCACGTGTGGCTCGCTCTCTTTATCCCCATCTCTCGCTCTGACCACATGGAAGCCTAAGAATAAAGCAGAATACCAACCCTGGGAGATAGAGCCTCTAATGTCTTACTGTTCTACATGAAACAGCATCCCAGGCCAGCTCTGCAAGGTATTTGGGGACGAGGCCTAGGGTGTTATTTCAGTTGCCGCCCGTAACGTGGTGCTTTTTAAATTAAAACCCACGTGAGAGGCTGTGACCCTTAGAAGGGTTAGGAAGCCGACGGGAAGTCAACTGCCCTGTGGGCGAAACTTGCTTTCTAGCAGGTCTAGCTTACAGGGGGGGAATCTACAACTCATCCAGCCCAGGGGTGAGCAGATTCCGGAGCAGATTACAAAGTACAGTTCTTCAGCTCCTCGGTACTTCGCACAGAGTGGTAAGTATAAATTTTCCTCCGTGGGGAGGGGGATTTTGAGGTGCTTTCTCTGTAAAATCGAGGTGCGGGGGGCTGGGCTGCACAGCGTCCTCCCTGGGGGTTTTGGAGCTGTATGCAGCCGGAGACACTGGTGGGGGTAGCAAGGCCGCCTTGAAACAGTTTCTGCCGTGTGTACAGTATCACGCCAGACAGCTGATTTCAAAGAGAGGCGCGCTTTTGCTGCAGCCTGTGATTCTCTGTGGGGGAGGTGCCAGCTTTGCCGGCAGCTAGTAACCTTCTCTACTGTGTTTTAACAGTGCTTTGTAGTGAGATATTAGAGTAAATTGCTGTGAAAAATATGGGTACACAGCAATCTACTTTGCAACAGAGCGTGGCTTCACAAATTAGAGAACTTTTAAAAATTGCAAATGTGATTATTACTAACAGAGAACTACATAGGTTTGCTAGGTGGCTGTCTGTAGAGAGATCTGATCTTAATTTGGCAGATATGAATTCGGTTTTCTTTTGGAATGAAATTGGAGATTTATTAACTTTAAAAGTCGAACATGGAGATAAAAAAGCCTTAATGTTCATCCCAATATTTTTGCAAATTAGAAAACTGTTACTCCAAACAGAAGATAACAGGCAGCCACAGCAAACTGCTTCAGAGTCAACCAGTTCTTGTATCTGTCCCTCTGCATGTGTTATTCCCTCTTCACCTAAGAAATCTGACTCCTCTGTCTCTCTAACTCAGGCTATCAGCCACGTGTCTCCTGCTGAAAGCAGACCCCAAAATGGCTCCAGCCACATGGCTCTCAACTCTTCTTCTTCCCATAATACTCCTTCTCCCTTGATAACACCCTCAGACCTCTCTCCAAACTCATCCTGGCCCCTGAGTATTCAGGGCAATTCTCACTCTATTCAGGTTTTGCCATCCCCTCCCCCAAGCTATCAGGCTAGCACAGATGGAGGTGGGGGTGGGTGTGGAAAAACTGGTTCTACAGGTTTTACACAACCTCCTTCTGAGATAAGGGCCTTGGCCTCGGCACCGCCCATCGCTCAGGACACTGTCCCGGTGGAGGCACATAATCAACAGATAACACAGCCCAGAATACAGCCCATCCCATCTGTGGCCCCTGTCAGTTATATGGGTAAGAGAAATGGCAGGAGAACGTATCAGCCACTACCATACCAAGATAAAAAGGAAATTTGTAAGATTCAAAGAGAATTTGGCAGACACAGTGAAATGTTTAAAGGATTTTTAAGAGCAACATTTAGTTCTAATGAGATGGTACCCAATGATATTAAGGATTTATTCAGATGTTTACTTTCAGCTTCTGAATTTGATTTATGGGAAAGTATTTGGAAAAGATCTTTAAGAGTGCTTTTGCAGGAACTACAACAAAGCCCAGAAAGTGCAAAAGATGAGGATGATAATGATATTACACAGGAACACCTAACAGGAGAAGGAGAGTACCAAAGCCCTGATAAACAGGCACGCTTATTAACTAAATTTGTTTTGGATAAGATCTCTCTAGCAGCAGAAAAAGCTTTCCATCAATTACCTACTACTGAAGTTACAGGTAGTTATGTTAATATTAAACAGTTTCCTTCAGAAAGTTTCTTGCAGTTTCTGGATCGCCTCCGTGCACAGGTGGAGAGACAAGTCTCGGACCCAAAGGTGCAGGCAGAGCTACTGAAGGAGATGGCTCAGAAAAACGCTAATGAATCATGTCGCAGAGTCATACTTAGTCTTCCCCTCGACCCACCACCTAGCTTAGCACAGATGATAGAAGCCTGCACCAGAAAAGCAGAACTGTTCAGTGCACCAGAGAGGAATCCAGGACCAGCACACTCACGATCTGCAGCAGCGATGACACCAGGACCAAGGAAGCAACCGGTACCACCACAGCAGCTGCAGCACATCACCTGCTTCCAGTGCAAGAAAACAGGACACTATGCAAGGGATTGCCCACACAGCCAGAAACAGAAGAAAACCAACAAACAAAAAAACTAGGTGTACAGCGCGTGCCCGCCATAAATACCATAACGCGCAAAGATATAAATACTGCGGGTTCCACACGGGAAAAAACCTCTCTCTTTAAAACTAAGGGGGAGGACGGGACAAATGGTGTGGGGATTAATGATAGCATTAATGTTAAATATTCAATTGGCAAGGGTTGGACGCCTTTTGGTCGTCTCAATCTTAAGACCACTAAAGGTGTTTGTTTTATGTCAACAGAGTGGACAACAATTACAGTGGATCTATCTAGCACTTCACTGGACCTGACGCTGTTGCATTTGGAACTGCGCTGTGAGTATTTAGTTATGGGGGACACAGCACACACACCCTTGGAGATGGAATTACTTCCATTATCCAAGAAGGAAAATGTCTCAGGTTTCGTTCTCTTAGCACGCTGCTCACAACCACCTTATTACCTGAACGAGGGGCAAATCCTCGCCCAGGCCATCCCTGTTCCAAAGGAAATCACAGCAGAAGGAAAATCACCTGAAGTCTATTGGGCAGAGGTGGTGGGTGAGGAAAAACCCTCTGTGGCATGCAATCTGACCCATGGTTCAGACCATCTCCATGTGGAGGGGGTACTGGACACAGGGGCAGATGTGACGATCATACCCGAAAGGATGTGGCCATCACAATGGGAATTGCAACCCGTGGCAGGCAAAATCCAAGGTATAGGGGGAATCAAATTGGCGAAAATATCAAAAAGCATCGTGCAAATTGAGGGGCCGGATGGAAAAATAGCTAGTGTCCGTCCGTTTGTTACAGACTATAAGTGCCCCCTGTGGGGAAGAGATACCATGTCTCAGTGGGGAATGAAAATGGTAATTCCCAAAAGTTCTCAGGATTTTTAAAGGCGGCCACTGAGGAGCGCCCTGCCCACAAATTGACATGGTTAGATGATTCTCCAATCTGGACAGCTCAGTGGTCGATGAGTAAAGAAAAACTTAAGGCGCTGGAGGAGCTTGTAGCAGAACAATTGGCAAAAGGACACATAGAAGAAACTACAAGTCCTTGGAATTCCCCGGTATTTGTAATTAAGAAACCAGGGAAGGACAAATGGAGATTGTTACATGATCTCCGGGAAATAAACAAAATTATAGCAGACATGGGATCACTTCAACCAGGGATGCCCTCTCCAACGATGCTCCCTCAAAATTGGAAATTGGCAGTTTTAGATATTAAGGACTGTTTCTTTCAAATCCCTTTACACCCAGCAGATGCTCCACGGTTTGCCTTCTCTGTTCCCACTATCAACAGAGAAGCCCCAATGAAGCGCTACCACTGGAAGGTGCTCCCTCAAGGGATGAAGTGTAGTCCTTTCATATGCCAGTGGTATGTGGCCTCATTGCTGTCTCCAGTGCGTGCTCAGAGAAAGGAAGCTATCATCCTGCATTATGTAGATGACTTGCTTGTGTGTGCCCCCGATGACTCTATACTCCAACACACGCTTGACCTAGTGGTTAAGGTTTTAACCTCTGCTGGATTTCAATTGCAGGAGGATAAAGTCCAAAGGATGCCACCTTGGAAGTACCTGGGCCTGGAAATCACTGCAAGGACCATTGTTCCTCAGAAATTGGACATTAATTGTAACCCAAAGACCTTAGCAGATCTCCATTCCTTGTGTGGGTCTTTGAATTGGGTTAGGCCCTGGCTAGGCCTCACTAATGAGGACCTAGAGCCCCTTTTCAATTTATTGAAGGGGGAGAGAGAGCTGATTTCTCCCAGGGAACTGACCCCAGAGGCAAAAGCTGCAATCGAAAAGGTACAGAAAGCTCTGGCAGAGAGGCAGGCTCATCGCTACAAGCCTGAACTGCCTTTCAAATTCATAATTCTGGGAAAACTACCACACTTACACGGTTTGATATTCCAATGGATCGAAGGGCAGAGAGATTCGCTCTTAATCATAGAGTGGGTCTTCCTCTCCCACCAAAGATCCAAAACCATCACTAAGCCACAAGAACTCATAGCTCAGCTGATTCGTAAGGCAAGGATGAGACTGTATGAGCTGGCAGGTTGTGACTTCACATGTATCCACCTTCCAGTCAAACTCTCTGAGGAGGGACGGAACTCTCCTGAGAGGCTGACAAAGGAGATGTTCGAGCACTTGCTCCAGAGCAATGCCAGTCTCCAGTTGTCTCTGGACAGCTACAGTGGACAAATATCAGTCCATGCCCCATCTCACAAGCTGTTCAATGAGGAATTCCACCTCATTCCTCGTGAGAAAAGGAGTCGGAGACCACTCAAAGCTCTCACAGTGTTCACAGACGCTTCTGGGGCTTCCCACAAGTCGGTGATGACTTGGAGAAATCCTCAGACTCAGCATTGGGAAGCTGATGTTGAGTTTGTGGAGGGTTCGCCTCAGGTAGCTGAACTGGCTGCAGTGGTAAGAGCTTTTGAGAAGTTCTCAGAGCCAATCAACTTGGTAACAGACTCAGCTTATGTAGCGGGAGTAGTGTCCAGGGCGGAGCAGGCAGTGCTCAAAGAGGTTGACAATGAGCAGCTTTTCAGGTTGCTGTCAAAACTAATCTATCTGATTTCTCATAGAGAACATCCGTTTTATGTGATGCATGTGAGGTCACACACCGATTTGCCAGGTGAGATCGCAGAAGGGAATCGTCAGGCAGACTCCCTTGCCACCCCAGCAGAACAAGCACGCCTCCCAGACATCTTCCAACAGGCAAAGCTGAGCCACCAGCAATACCATCAGAATGTGCCAGGTCTGATCCGTCAGTTCAAGCTAACACGGAGTCAGGCTCGAGCCATTGTGGCCACCTGTCCCAGCTGCCAGCTCCAGGCCATGCCATCGCTAGGTGCAGGGGTTAACCCCCGAGGCCTTGGCAGCTGTGAGGTGTGGCAGACAGACATCACACACATTCCCAGTTTTGGTCGCCTCAAATATGTTCATGTAAGCATTGACACATATTCAGGTGCAGTTTATGCCTCTGCCCATGCAGGAGAAAGAGCTGTGCATGCCAAACAACACCTAGTGCAAGCTTTTTCAGTATTGGGGATCCCTAAGGAAATCAAAACAGATAATGGCCCAGCGTATGCGTCCAAGGAGTTCCTGGAATTTGTCCAGCAGTGGGGAGTGGAACATAAGACAGGCATCCCCCACTCCCCCACAGGCCAAGCTGTGATTGAGCGTGCACATCAGACGCTCAAGCAGGTTCTGGCTAGACAGAGCAATTCAACTGTGTGGATGTCTCCACAGCAGAAGCTGTGCAAAGCCCTGTTCACTATCAATTTCTTGAACTGTTCATTTGAAAACATGAATCCTCCTGTGGTTCGTCATTTTAACAGTGGCAAACAGTTCAAGCTGTCTGAGCATCCACCAGTTTTGATTAGGGATCCAGAAACCTGGGAAACCAAAGGTCCCTATGAGCTTGTTACCTGGGGACGTGGTTATGCGTGCGTATCCACTCCCTCAGGCCCTCGGTGGATTCCCCAGAAATGGGTGAAGCCTTATGTCCCCAAACAACCAGCTCCAGCTGAAGAGGAAGAGAAGCAAGTCGCAGTTGCTTCGAAAAGAAGACGCCGCCGGAGAGGAGAAAGAACTGACACAGAAGACGACCTCCCGGCAGACTCAGAGACTTTTAACGTGTTTGTTTTCTTTTTAACAACCTAATAACCTTCTCTCTTCTTTTAAACAAAAAAAGGGTGAGATGTTGTAACCCAATACCCTAATGCTTTAGGAATGGTATGTCCCTTTAACCCTGTAACCCCTACAAGACCAATGGACTGACCCCTGCGATGGGATTGGCCTGAAGCCAAGGCTGACCGCTCCCCCTTTCCTGACCCATAGAAAACCCTGAGCCCACGTGTGGCTCGCTCTCTTTATCCCCATCTCTCGCTCTGACCACATGGAAGCCTAAGAATAAAGCAGAATACCAACCCTGGGAGATAGAGCCTCTAATGTCTTACTGTTCTACATGAAACAGCATCCCAGGCCAGCTCTGCAGGGTATTTGGAGACCAGGCCCGAGGGTGCAATTTCAGGTGAGGTTGTATTTATCAAGAGCAGATAAAGAGACTTTGCAATCGCAACACATGGTAGCTGTGCTTTTATTGAAAAGGTCTGCACTTGAAAGTTACTTCCTAAAGAGAATCAGGTATTTTGAAATGCTGGTCAGGTGTGAAGATCCTGAGAATAGGGAAAATTGAGCAATAAGGGATGGATGAGAATATAGCAGCTTGGCCAGAATAATTATACAAATAAAGGTTAAAACCCACCTAAGTTTAGGTGATTAGACATCGAACAGATGTCTGAAGGACAGGGAGCACATTTAAGTTGCATGAAAATCCAGAAAGAACAATCAGCAGTCATTAGTACAGAGCAGATTCTGAATTTATGTTCCCAAACATAATTTTCCAGACATTACAGACTTAGAGAAGACAGCAAGAAATAATTATGCCCAATTGCAAAGCACCAGCATTGCTATTGTGAGAGTCATCCATAGGATGAAAGCTTGGGTAAGAAGTCTTCAATTGATAAACTTGCCATTGCAACCTCTCAGACAAGATTTTACTGATGTTGATAAATTTTGTTGACTGGTAAAATATTAATAAGAAAAGAACTTCCTCTTCCATCCTAAATTATCCTGTAGGGAAGGGATGATGTGATTATATATTTATACCTTTGTTACCATTAATAAACAGAGAACTTCAATCCATGGGTATTACCAGTATGGCAAAACATAAGACATATCACCAATATAGAGAAATTGAAACATCTTTGTGCAGAATGTGCACAAATGTGACAGAAAAATCAAATGTTACATGTTCATCAAAAGATATAACAGCAATGGATTGTGTCAAGCAAATCCACCCTATAGCTATCATGGATAAAAGCTCCTTGAAAAAATAAACACCACTAGGAAAACCAGTTAAAAGTCATACAAAAAGAAACAGTGACGTGTTTTTGCGGGAAAAAAACCTCCACTAATTGGATAAAAGTAGAAAAATGCTGTTGATTTGCACAAATATCCTTTGGTGTGAAAAAAGTTTTTGTGTAAAACATCTCATGCTCTATTTGTCTTAAATTCATCATGTGTCTTCTGCTTCGAGTAAACTATCACCACTAAGTGCTGCATTTTCTGAAAATCTGGTATTTTTGTATATCACATAATGTTAAATCAAAATTGCAAAACCCATCAGGACAGAAAGTGAAACCCTTGAGCAAGAAGAGGTGCCAGACTAAGCAAACTGCAGAACAAGCTTAAGTCAGCATAGAAAAGGAGAAGCAGACTGCAATGGAAATAAACTATGAGTTGTGAGGAAGTTATGGGGTTCTATGTCTTGAGTTGGGAAATATGAAAACAAACATAAAATTTTAGAGGTGGGACCAAAAAAACCAAACATTTTCAAGCGACCAGAAGATAAAAGTTCCAGTTTAGTATTACTGAGGTAGGTGTGACTGCCTCAAGCAATCAAGAAATGTGCACAGAAGACAAATGTCTCATAATCTTCAAATCCTAAATTCTTTGACTTGCAGTCAGATTGACTGGATACAAAATTTTAAAATAAATAAACTTAGCAAAAGTAAAGGAAGAAGGGTATGTTAAGTCATCAAACCATTAACTCCTGGCAAGGTTAAAAACCCCCAAACTACAAATGGGACTTTGTGTGAGCACCAGATCATTATACAAATGAATCTCAGAATCTGACTCAACCACCCCATGAAAACCACGGTGTTCTCATGAAAAATGTTTTTGTCAGATACAGAGTGAGTGGGAGCTGCATGCAGATTGTCCCTCTGACAGTGTGTGATGGTCCCCACAGAGAGAGAGAGCTGCTGGCTGGGGTCCACAGGAGCACCAGCAACATGTGGAGAGAAGGCAGCAATGTGCAGGCAGGGATCTATCCAAAACATCAGGGATTCCTGCAGTAATCACTTCAGACTGAGAGGCTGCAAATGATGCCACTCTTAAGAGATGAAGACAAACAAACCACCTAGAGCTTTACAAACTCTGTAGACTAAGAGGGTAACAAAAAACTTCTTTGAAAGGAACAAGACCATAGCCATAGCACATGTATGTTCTTATTGCAATCTGATTAAGACAAGGCAAGAAGGATGAAATGATGCACCTAATTTTAAGTAAAAATTGATATGCAAGGCATCTCGAGAATCTTGCTTAATGAAACATTTGCCAGGCTAAATAGGAAAGGAATTTCATATAATATCATGGTAAAAGGAAAAACCAGTATACTACACTTAGTTTGAAAAAACAGAAAGAAAAAAAAAAGATAAATATATACAGAGGAGCAGACAAAAATATAAAATGCTTTTAAGTGGAAACTCCATGAGTTGTATTGAAGTATAAACTATATAAAGTGTTGTGAATGCAAGCAAACTGTGGAAATACATTTATTTTGAATCTTTTCATTTTATTTGATCCTCAAGAATCATTAATTTTCCTTGCTCTTTCCACTTTCTCAATTCTTTCTGCATCAGAGTAGCTCAATCAGAAAAGCAGCATTTCTCATCAAGTTATATTACTTGTAATTCCTGTGAGGGGATGCACATTTGTACCAGGCTAAAAATTGTATTTCTCACCCTACGTTGCATATTGGTATCTTTCAACTCAACAAATTTAATCCTGTCGAATTTATTTCACAATCTAAACAAAGTATTTGTCAGAACTGAAAGCAGCTTTAGTGCTTTCTCCCAGGGGAATTCTAGGTCTCTATTCCTCTTATCCCAAGTGAATGCATTATGCCCTTGAGACATAACCCTTTTCCCTATTTTTTATAGCATACATTAGAAGTATCAAAACCCTTGAGAATGTGCATTTTTTTAGCATTGTACAAACACGACAAAACATTCCTTGAGCAAACAGTAACAGTTATAGCTCAGGGAAAGTCACTGCACTGACAGACAATACGCTGTAAAGCCCCTGATTCAGCTTCTTGACATAACCAGGATAGTGAACACATATAGCAATAAGAGATTAAATTCTAATTTAAAAACAAATGAAATCACTTAACTCCATCTTTTCTCAATACTGCTTTCAGCAAATAAATACCAAGTCTGTCTCAAACCTTCATCTCCATAAGCAATGGCAAATCTAGAGAATACAGTCTGAGAATTTTTGTCTTTTCACACACCTCAGGTGTGATCAGACAGCTATGATGGGGAAGTGGCAGTACATTATGAGCTGCCTCACCCTGTTCTGCCTCCTCCCTTGTTCAGTGTGCCCTTCAGCCTGCATGAGGTAGCTTGAGGACAGCACTCAGCTCTCTGTGTCCTCCCTGAACACTGGTTTGACTCTGCCTGGATTCCCTGTTGCAAGCCTCATTAGGATCCTCAGGAATGGCAGGCTGGAAGCCACTTTCCAAACAAGATTAAAATGAAGATTGATTAAATGGACAGTGAAAAAGTACTTTCAGTTCAAACTTAGCAGCTGGCAGTATGGATAGCTAAATGCCTTCACAGCAAAGACAGAGATGCTCTCTCTGTGCTGGAAGACCCATGACCACAATCCAACAGGCTGAAATGTAAAGAGCTTGGCTTGGAAGTAAATTTGAAAGCTAGTCAGGAGAAAAGCAGAATGAAAAGAAAGGTCACATAACTCTGCAGAGGATGTAGATGTTTGAAAATCTGGTTTTATTCCAACTTGGAATGAAGTGCAAGAGCTTTGAAATTCTATGAAATATGTTTTGGAGTCCAGGCCCTCAGGTAATCTGTCTGCCTGCCTCAGAAGCACAGACCACAAGAAAATTGAAAATTTTTGATGGGAAAAAACCTCTTAGTTGGCTTCAGTCAGGATCTGATATATTAAAGTCAATGAAGTTTTACCAACACTTAAGTAATTTACAGAATGGAAACCACAGGTTTTATTCTTTAAATACTGATTCTAACAGCAGCATGAATCTGACTACTGGCCTGATTTCTGTTCTACAAACATGATTTTTGGTTTTGACATGTGTTAGATAAATATGTGTGAAATAGCATATAAATAAAACATGGGTTTATTACATAACTATTAATTTCTCCCCCTAAAATTAAGGCAAAAATGTTTTTAAAAAAATTAAAATAAAAGAGGCATAAATCAGACCCACATTTACATCACTACTGTGAGGGTGAACCAAAGAATTAACAGAGGATATGAAACAGGTATTCTGTAGACCCAACAGCCACTCTTTCCTGAGAGAGGAAAATTTCAATATAACATACATCTCCAGGAAATTAAAATGTTTTAAGGATATTGCACATGGAAAGTTTTCATTTCTCAGAGCATCTAAAAATGCCAAGCGTGTTATTTTTGCAGGTCTCTGTTTAAATTAGGGTTTATGGGAAGATACTTTCATCATTGCCTAATTGAATCTGGAGAAAACTTGAATCATCCACTTCCCTTTTTCCTTCCTCTACTTTCCCCCCAGCATAACTCACTTCTTGTTCAATACAAAAACGCTGAATAACATATGTAATAACCTATGGAAATTTTTCCACTGTAAGTTCCATTAAGAAATGTCCAGTCCCATGATGAGAATCAGTCCTTCTTGTGGCCTGTCTCCAGCCACCTGAGGACAGGTTAAAAAGAGCCTTTGCTCTTGGTGCCTTTATAACTAAATGAATGTCTTCTGCAAAGCATTCTTTAAGGCAACTTAATTTACTGAATTCCTAAAGCAGGTTGACAAAAATCTATCTTTTCATTTCATCTCCTTTGAAATTCTGTCCATCTAACTCTCAAGTAATACTGGCCCAAAAGTCAGATAAAGAACAAGAGACCAAACAAAACAGATTACTTTCATCTTTTAACATAGCAGGTCAATACTATGATCTTGCTAATATCCTTTTCCTCCTCTAGTGTTCATGTGTAGCACTATTTCTTAAATTAATTTGTGTTCACAGCATAAACTGCTCCTTGCTAAACATGACCAAGAATTTTTTTACTGTGAGGGTGGCTGAACCCTGGAATAGGTTGCCTGGAGAGTTTGTGGAATCTCCTTCTCCACAGATAGTCAGCAGCCATCTGGACACAATCCTGAATAGTGTGTCTAATGGACTCTGAGCAGGGAGGTTGGGCTAGATAACCTCTAATGGTTCCTTCCAACCTGATCCATTCTGTGATTCTTTTATTTGCTCTGAAATACAGGAGTTTCTGTAAGATAAAAATATTTATTTATCTAAAACCAAATGGTGATTCCCTTCCTCAGCAACTCACAGAATGGTTTGGGTTGGAAGGGACCTTAAAGACCATCTGGTTCCAACTCCCCTACCACTGAACCAAACTGCTCAGAGCCCCATCCAGGTTGGCTTTGAGCACTTCCAAGGACGGGGCATCCACAGCTGGACGTGGCCCATCCTGGGCTGTGAATGCACATGGCTGGGTCATTTCCAACCTCTCATCCTTCAGCACCCCCAAGACCTTCTCAGCACCACTGCCTAGACACCTGTAAGAAGACAGAAAATAAGCAAAGCCCCCAAGGAGACACAGGGCTCTTATTTAAAGAGAGGAGGCTTGCTGTGATGATACAGGAAACCAGTAGAAAACATGTTTTTGCAGACTCAAAGTGATAATTTTTACACCTATTCTCACAATCAGCAGAGGCAGCTGTTACTTTCATTTATGGATATTCTGAGATTAAACTCAGCACTACTTAATATTCCATTTGAAATAAGACCATCCAGTACAAAAAAGCCCCAAATCTCTAAAAATTAGTTATAAATAAGCTAAATAGCAGAAGTCCTAACTAAGGAAAAAATATGTGGGGAGGTGAGAAACTTATAATGTGTAAATCTAAAATTAGCTCTTGACATCAGCAGTCCCCAACTCCTGCTGAAACTCTGGAGAAGCCATAAAAACAGCTACACTTGGCTAAGTGCTTCCAAAATAGAATAAATTACCTTAAAACAGTCTTCAAAAATATTACTGCTGATTATGAAGTGTCTACAAGATTAACCTGAATCAGGTATCAATCACTGTAGCCATTATTTCTAATGGTGGACTAAACATTTTTATTAATCCGCTGTTAATCTATTTACAGATAATTATCCAATCTGGTTGAACAAATGTTAAAGGAAAGAATTTTGATACAAGGATTACACATATATGTGGCAAAAACATTACAGCCATAATAAAAGTACCACACACAAAACTGAAAAAAGGAGAAAAACATGGGAGACCTTGCTTAGTAAAATTTCACAAGAAAACTCCCAGCAAACTCTGTGAAAGGAGTGACAGTGTATAAACTTTAACCTTTACTTCAGACAAACTAATGAGAGCTTCTTCAGTGTCACAGGGAACATTATTAGAATAGAAGAAATAATGGCTGTTAGTTTTCATTTCAGTTTACCTAAATGACTAAATGAATTACATCATAATTGATTGTGAGTAAATTAATTGTGTTTTGGGGATAGAAATGTTCAACATTGAATTTTCATGGTAGCTAGGAAATCAGTCATATTTTCTGGAAGTCAGGGTAAGCTAACACACTGACTATACCTCTGTTTTCTGGTGAGAAGGAAGAAGGCAGAACAGTTCTGCCAATCAGGCAACATCACTTTGGAGAAAGAATTGGATTAGAAATAGTTTTGTCAGATCTTATTTCCACTATAAGCTAATCCTCTCTAGCTGTCATTTTATTTCAGAGACACTCATCCCATGGCAGTCAACTGCATATTAGTTTTGCAGATGTTCAGAGTGGGCTTTTTATAACACTTACAAGAATCAGCCACCTTTAGTTATGTAGAAAATGCACACTTTAATAGACTGACTGTCTCTACCAATGTGTATGTAATAGCTTTGTTGCATTAATGTGCTTGCTTGCTTGCTGTTTTTTTTTTTAATTTATTTACTCTGTTTGTCTGGTTGAAGCAATTTACTCTCCTTGGGAAAACATTTGTCTCTCAAGAGGAACACAACAGAGATGTTTATAGTGTGGCTATAAAAGCAGAGAGGAAGGATAAGCAGTAACCAAGACTATCACATCCAATTAAAATCGCTGGTATGACAACAGGAGAATATAATTAAGTATGATAGCAATTTAAGAAAGCCAAACAAAGAATAGCCAACACAAATTGAAGAAGAAAAGAATTATTACATCTTTGAAGATCATGGGAGGTCAGCCCCTCAGTTATTTGTTTTAGTCCAGAAACAGCATACCCAGCAAGACTCCAAAGAAGAGGATGTCAATTACTGAGTCTTTGAAAGCCATGAAGAGAAACAGAAAGCAATTATAGGAAAGCATAACCAAACAGTTGTTTGCACAACAGCAAATATTATGAGATTCTCATAAAGTACATACTATATCTTCTACTCAGTACTTAATCACTAAAGTTCCCCTCTTCTCTCAAATACAATGGCACTTTAACTATTACTTTCAAAACAAAATGCTGGTCAGAGTTTACATACAGTATATATAGGATTTCTTTCTTATTTGATTATGTTACAAGATAAAAAACTTTGTTGTATAACCACTCAAATTCTGATAGCATAAATATTTTTTCTGACAGCAAGACACAGATCAATTATAGTCATATTGTCCAGCACACACCTCTATAACAAATGCATGTTTTATCAACAAAATAAGTTCCTTTTTTTATGAAACAAAATAATACACTACAACTTTTGTTGTTGTCACTAGAGAGGTAGACCTGCTACATATCTCACAATTGTGCTACAGCGTGACACAGGATAGGAACCAGCACCTTGCAAACATCTGTCTGTAATACAGGCCACATCGCTAAACATAAAGAATGAAGAAAATACTGAAAAAAATCCGTGACTTTCTTGTGCTGTAAATCACACAAGTGGTCTGGTACATGTTGGCTTTGTGCATGCACTCAGTGAGTGGAGTGCCTCCTTATGCCACCAACACCACTTTGAGGGTGTAAAAGCCTAGAGAACCATGGTACAATTCACAAGGTCTATTGGTATCACCAGACTTGTAGCATCAGTCAGGCTTTTGACACTTTACACATGTGAGGCATGGTTGATTGAAAGTTAAATGTATCTGTATGCTGCTTCTCCTCAGCTGCTGTTCCCAGCAACCTTAATCTAAAAAAAAACCCAAAAAACCAAAAAAACAACCTTCACAGCCAACACAAATGTGCCAGCTGAGCTCCAGACTACTAAGTCTTACCTTTCAGTAACACAAAGGCACAGCCTCAGTTTTAGACTTAATAACAGTGCAAAGGACCCGCAGAAAGCTCCCAGCTCCTATTCTTCTAAGTGTAGACCCTCTGTGTTAGGATAGATTTCCCAAAATGTTTTTGCTTCATTTTAGATACCAAAATAAATGACTTCGGCTACAATAAGCACTGCATTCTGTCTCAAGAACCCCAAAGTTACATTGCAAAACCTCAATTTTACTGTGCCTGAAAACACACAAACAGAAAGAATTGTTTCAGATTGCAGTTTCATTAATGATGCAAATGATACAAATCCCTTTGAAGCAGACTTATTTTACCACTATTCTTTTTCATTGTTTTGTAACTAAAATGTTCTATTTTTGAACATTCACCTTATGATAAGCAAGTGCAGATAAAATCTAAGCCAACATCACTCTATTCATAGTAAAAAACCCACTCATTTTCTCATCCAGTCATTCAGCCATCAGCTGAATGGTCAATATTCAAGGATGCAAGAGCACAAAAAGGCAAAGAATTGGACTACACTGTACGCCAAGAGTTTTCTCAGATTTCACTTAAAGGTAAAATCTAAAATCCTCCAAGACCCCATTCTGCAAGTTTAAAAAAGTGAGGAAGAACACTTAAAGGATGGTTCAAGTGGTTCAACATTCTGAACATATTTTCTGAGCATTCCTTTACTAGAGATTCAGAAGATTGTATGAAATAAAAAAATCCTTTAAGTTAGTGCTTCAGTTTGCAGCTATTAATTCTGTGCTTAATTCTGTGCTGGAGAAAGAAGGAAAAAATACATTTTTCAACATTGTAATTAACATCAACAACAAATTACAGTGGAGTACACTGAATAGGATTTATTCCACTGCAAACAATGTTGTAGAGAATGGACTCAAAAAAGACAAATATGCTGTCCAGGACAGTGCAGGTCTAAAAGCTCAAACACTAAGGGGAGAAAGATGACCTCAAAGATGAGAACATTCAGCTTACTTATAATCAAAATAAAGGAGCAAACAGTCACTGACTGAAAAATCTGATTTTGGCCTCTGAAACCATCACTCCTAGATAAAATCCAATCAACATACACACTTGTGATAAAATGAAAGGAAAAGGAGATAAAAATAGCAGTAGTTTCATGTCTGCTACTGATTCTTCACTGCTGTCTAAAAGAAAACTGCCTGAACAACTCTTGCCTTTCAGACTTCAGACTTGTGTTTTCTGTAAATAGGATTATTTAAAAATTCCCAGTGATCATGAATAAACTTTCACAAGGACAATACTGAAAATCTCTGAAGCAAATTGCGCTGCATCATAAGCATCATGCATCAATAAATGTGATAAAGACTTACTCTTTTCATTACTTCATGGAAAAATACCAACCAGCTGCCACATTCAGGAGGGTACAGAAAATTGTGATGTACTTATACATGTTACAAGCATCAAGTCACTCCTCAGCCTAACTGGAAATCCAACAGGCTTCCCATGAGACCTGGGTATTTTTACAGTTCATCATTGGTTCAGTTCAATGGCCAAATTCAACTGAGCAAATCCTTGCTCATCCAATCTCCATTTTACTTTGACAAGAAGAAACTGTTTGGGTAATAGAGTTAATTTGAAATCATAAAACTCTGTGTGGGTTTTAAGTGGCAGATGAAGCATGCTTTTATCATTTCAGAAAATGTTTGTATGCACACAAAGGACTGTTACTTTAAGTTCAAATACACTGGATACAGGTATGCAGACACACACATAGCAGAAGAACAAAATTCGATGCCTGTTCCTGAACATACCTGGGACAGCAGTCTATGGTACACACACCAAGGCAATGTCAATTATGTGGACTCGATACTTGTCTGGAGTCTTCCACCTCTCCCTGCTATGTGTCTTTTCTGTCCACACCTGAACAAAAATCATTGCCATCTGCTCCCACTGGAAACATCTAAATTTTTACTGCAGGTTTCAGTGGAAGTGGCATGTGGGTGCATCAGATTCTTAACTCCTAATTTCAACTTCATTCACTTCACCTCATGTCTGTATATTGTGCTTTTGAATAAAGTCAGAATCACTTTCATTATTAATAAAAAGGAATTAAAAAGGAATAGAAAAACAAAACAGCTATTTTTTGTCCTAGTTTTCTTTAGGATACATGTAAAATAAAAAGAGCAAAGCATCACATAGTAAGATTTAAAAAAAAAAGGAAAAAATAATTTAAAAAATACTAAGCTGTCATGAACTTTGGGCACACAATGACTGAATCAACCTTTTGGAAAAGTTCAATAAATTTTCCCAATTCTCAGTAAATAAGTTTCTTAAAGAAATAAGCCTAGTTAGAGCACTATGTAGCACTTAAGTAAATCCTTGTCTTTAGATCTAAAAGATTCACAATTTGCTTCATGATCAGATCTAATGCCTGGTAAAACAATAACTATGACACAATATAAAAAACACTGCATTTTTTCAAATAAATACATTTAAAATTAACTGTTATTTTCAACAGAGACACAAAAATCAAATATAATAAAATCAGGGCATTTGCTATCAGGAATAATCTCTTTTCACAGAATAAATGTTAGTTCTCATTCTATTCACAGTAATGATGGGTAAAAGCATGTTAAAAGTTCAATTACACTGAGGCAATTTAAATTACATTTGCTCCTTAAACACTCTTTCCTTCTTTTTTTTCCCACTTGCCCACAACATTTCAAGAACTCTTCAGTACTTAATTTATAAGCTTCATTGTATTTTTACTGTATATTTTACCATTTAATTTATAAAGAGTTCTTTTATTCATGAAAGTAGCAGTGTAGCTTCTTTTCAGCCAAGGTAATCTTATTTTAGTACTGTTCCACATTAGCCTGGGATAGATAAAAGGAAATTTATTTTCAAAATCATGAGTAGTAGATTATGCTAATGTTGAAAGCTATATTTTAATTTTCTTTGAAAATGAATATATAAAAATAAAATCGAACCTATAGAAGCTATTGTAACAAAATACATATACATAGGTCAACATAAAGGACTTATTTGCTGCAACTCTCAGATTTGGCAGCATCTAGTTTTGTTGAAAACACCTTTTCAATAATTATAACCCAGTTCTGTCATGCAGATGAGTTTAACTTTTAATAGATCTTTAACAGTAAACATTTCCAATATTTACAACGTGTTCGAAGTGTGGACATGATGGGGTTCAGTGATTTCAAGTTTGTTGCAGAGTGGAACCTTTACAATAATAAATAGCAAATATTTTCATTAGTGAAACCATGCAGTGTAGACTGAGTTGAAGAGTAGTACTCTCCAACCTGGAAAGTGTCAATCCTCACTGCATGATGGCTTGAGGTTGTCAAGCCTCAAAGAGCTTAGTTTGCTTATACAAATTGCCAGTGCTCTGAAAACTCTGCTGGCACAGCTAGAAAGTGTTCTCACCTCTCTTCCTAAGAACCCCTGCCACAGAAGCAGGAGAAGGGGCCTTGCAAAGGGCAGGAAGATGCTCAGTGACATCTGCTGAGATTTCTGGGTTGGTATCCCTCCTCTGAGGGGAGGCTGGAGGCAGCAGTGTCTTCTTCAGCACCTACACCAAGGCCTTCCAGAACGTGCCTGTCAAAGCTCTAGCAAAATCCCTGGCTGATGCCAGGGCTCTTTCACACATGGATTACTGGATTTCAGTGTGTGAAGTTTTTTCTCTATAAGTAAATGAATGAATTAGCTGCATTGTCCCTCCTTTGTAGTCCTGTCATCAGCTCCTGGAGTCGCGACACAGCCGAACACATTCACATTTCTGCACTCAAGTGATAAGGTAGCTTCCTTAGCTCAACAGAAAAAAACCTGAAAGCAGAGATGCACTGATAGCATTTTGGCCCAGTCAAGAACATCTGGCTTGTGTCCTAAAATACTTCTTCCCGAAGTCTTGCTTCTCAAACTTGCTTTGTTAACCCCAGAAACTCTGTTGCCACATTATTTTCTTGGCCTGATCCTGCTCCTACCCATACTTCTCACACTTGACTTTTGAAGTCCTGGATTTTTGTTGCCATACTGAGCTGGTAAGGACATCTCTTTTAAGGACAAACTATTATTCCCTTATATGACTTTTCCTATCTGTCATATTCATCCTGAATCAGAGGAACATATACAAAAAAATCCACACCCCAAAAATATAAAGCAAAAAAGTGGCACACAGTTCACATCCATCACAGTACTATCCATCAGATAGCATAGCAAATTTTGTGCAAGACAGTCGGATATTTAATAATCACAAAAGTTTCAATGGGAATATTTTGCTTCACCTGTGAGACTTGGACAACTGTTTCAGAGTAGAGAAGAATTGCACCAGAAAAAAACAAAAACTGAATAATGTTTGCCACAAACTCATCTGTGGAGAGGTGCCAGTCTCTGCTAGCTCCCCATCTCTGCACTCCTTAGCCCCAGTGAATTTCACTCTTTCAGAAGATTTTTTTTCTTCTGTTCCTCCATTTCCAGCTCAAAGTAACAAAGGACATTTGGCAATCTGGCTGGCCCCTCCCTCTCACTTTCATTAATCCTTTAGGCAGCAAGGAGAAATGCTGCGATAATTGCTCCCAAAAAGCTTCCTGCCTTTCCATGCTGTATGGAGGGTAAATTAATACAAAGTGTTTCAAGAGAAGGTAGGCTTTTATTTCCACAGCTTGTGAAGTGTATTTACTTCTAAATCTCCATTTTATTATGTGTATAAGTACAGATCTCATCTCTGCAAGCTCTAGAAACAGAAGAGTGGAGAGAAAGAAGCACCTAATATAAAAAAGCAATACTGCTAAAAAAAAAAAAAAAAAAAATTCAAACACAGAATTTCAAAGAGTCTGAACAAAGATAAATCCTACACAAGCAAACTCCAGTTTACAGACTGCTTATTTACACAGGGCAGTGTCTGACTGTTTACCCTGGAATAGTTGTTACTTGCATAATAATCAAGACCACGCTTACTACAGCTGTTGCAGAGTGAATGCACCCTCTTCTCAGCTAAACAATGACAGGGTTCAGCCAGAACAGTCATCTAAGAAGGAACCAAGCAGCAGAGATTGTGTGAGGTCTGGGGAGAAAAGCAGACAGCTGAATCCAGAGAGGCAGTCAAAAGCTTCTACTGGGCAGGAAAAACCCAAGGACTTTTCTGCATATGAAGTTTTTTTCTTACTATCTTCATAAGGTTTACATGCTACATCCACTCGGTTACACTGAATTCTCAGCTAAACTGATCATGCACAAGGCACAGGCTTTGGAATCAGCATGACCATTAATTTTTTTAGGAATATCTTTGTCCATTGATAGTTCATAGGGCTTTATAATTTCTTTGCCCCTGTAATACAGCTGCTGGTTTGACTCAAAAGAACAGTTTTTAATATCCATTGGAAAAGCAACCCCTGCAAACTTATTGTGCAAAGACTTTTTATGTTGGAGCTCATTTGTTTAGTTCCCGTCACCAACAAAAATAAGCTATGGCAATAATCACACTCCTATTTGAGCTACTCTTCCTCTTAAGAGGCTCCTGCTGTCAGTTTACCACTCACATATGATACTCCACATAAATGCAGCTATCCTGACAAAAACCTGCAATATGGAGCAGATGTGAGCTGCTGTCTTTGAACCACTATTGCAGAAGAAGATAATGACCTTCCCTGTTAGGCTTACAGATCCCAGAAGAGGAGAAATATCAGGAGTCCCTTGTTTTTCAGGAATTTTTTGGTGTTTAGTATAGAAAATATTTTGAGGGAGGGGGATTGAAGGTATGATTTAGTTGTTTTTTACTGGTCTTTTGATTTTTGCACTCTTGAGTGGCCAGTGCCAAAGTAAGAACTCTCAAGTAAATTGTTTACTTTCTCAGCAACCCATACATGATAATTTCAAAAGATGACAATGACTTTGTTCTATGCCCAAGTGTGTAAAAATAAATGATTAAATGTATCTTTTATTTTAAAGAGTGTTTCTCTCTACGAACAATTCAGGAGTTTTATTTTGTTGAGTTGTAGTAGTTAGAGTCCCCAACATGCTTCTTTCAAGTTACAACGTGAAATAGCTCATAATGTCTCTTACCAAAAAATAAAACACTTGTGACTTGGGTATTGAAACACTACAGAACAATCTAAACATGCCCACAAATTGTTTAAATCTTATGAAGCACTATACACATTTAGATAGAGCAGCAGACCCTCATTACTCAGAATTAGCAAGCTTCAAGTGTGTAATGAGGACAGTGAAACACTCAACCAAAACAAACCAAGGGCAAACAAAATTTTGACTAATAAATCAAGAAAGCCGACTTCTAGCTAATGTTCCTAAAAGTCATTCACTTGAGACTGGATATGGAGTAGATTTTATGCAGAAGTAGGTTTTAAGCTTGAATTTCTCAAGTCCCAGGAAATAGCAAAGTATAGAAGAAAAGTAACACAAGTTTGAAAGAGATCCAAAGAGAAATTATTGAAGAAAGTTTCTTTCTATGAAACAAAACAGAGATTTTTAAGCCTTGGTTGATGATGAAGAATATACACACATGCAAATCCACATTTGAAACAGTACAGCACCATGTAAAAAGAACCATGCCACTCATTTCAAAAGACTGTGCAACTCATAGTCGAATGTTCAGGTCTTCTGCCCCAAATCCCTAAGAACCTTTTGAGAATCTGGTCCATATTGCTTGAAAACATGACTTTAGTCTATCATCTCAAATTCTTCATGCAAATCAGATCTTTCATTCCATTAACTTATTACTACTCAGTGGCACATAAGAGAACATCACCAACATCATTTTACAGAAAAAAAATAATCAATTAGGTAAACATGTTTTACCCACATATACATATCATATATATTTTTCTAAATAATAATAATAATAATAATAATAATAATAATAATAATAATAATGTATCAGTTGTAAATATTTCAGTAGTGAGGGCAACAATGGCAGTACAGTACCTTTCAAACTGAAGCCTGAGAGGTAATGCTTCTGCATATTTCCTAAATGCTTTTGCACATGCAGGATGTGGTTTTACTTGTTCTCTCTTTAAATGTACAGGCACATTTGGGAAACATCCTTGCATGCTCATCTTTGAATAGAGAATATTTAAACTTTCACTTGGGACAGGTTTTTTAAATTTTTTTTAATTTTTTTATTACCATTATGAAGTCAAATAAACTAAATCTTTTGACAGACCGCTGTGGTCTTCCTCAGCAAAACAAGAAGACAACCTCTCATTAAAATACATACCTCTGTCAGGAATGATTTGGCTGTGGAAGGGTTCATTATGAGAATGGCCCGTCTCAGGGTGTCCCGGTAGCGGTTCAGTTCTTCTATTCTCATAGTAGCAAAGAGCCCCGTGATCATTTTATTGATGTTGTTTTCTACCTTCTGTAATGCTACATCCATTCCCTGTTGAGATACTTTGTCTAAAAATTCTTGTATTCCACGGATATCTGGAAAAAACGGAAGGCAAACAAGATGTTAATTGGTAAGTGGAAAAAAAGACACAAGTAACTGTTCAAATTATCTCACAGAAACATTTTTTTCAGGTATATCCCTACAGGCTTTCCCTTAATATTCATTAGACCTCTTCCTGAGCTATATTCACTGTATTTCTTAAAGTGCTAAAGCAGGAAAAAGAATGGCCACACAACAGCTACTGTCCAAAACAACTATTAGCAAACAAGCCTACAAACAAGCCTTCCAGTAATTTTCCTAATTTGGCCACTCAACCATCACACTTCGTCCTAATCTTTCTTAAAGAATTTTCACACTAAAATCCATACAGGGCAACAAGACCATCATACACAATTCTTCCTTCAAGCAAGGGTTGTTGGAGGGCAACTCAGGATGAGAAAGGCAGGGAGCAGACTGTTTTCTTTTGTGAAACTCAAATCTGTGTTATATGAAACTCAAATCTATGTACTTCATGTATCAAAGTGAAGCTTGGTTTGTTCACTCATCAAAAAGTCTTTGCATTGTTCTAAACTTCACAACCATTTATTTCATTCAAAAACAAAACAGAAGCCAGATGTACAGTTGTTACAGTGATACTTTCTGCCCTCCTCTGATACCATTGGCTGAGTTCAGTAAATTTTCCCCAGCAAACTGCTCCCATAGAGCTTTCTGGGACTCTGAGTAAAGCCCTCTTTAAGAATGACCTAGAAAGGAAGACTTGATCAGCAAAATGCCAACTACCTGGCTTGTAGCATATTTATAGTCTACCAAACTGAAATGCCTGGGTACTCTTCACTTTGTTATGCTGCCTCTAGATGGTCCAGGCCTTTGGAAGGGCTTTTTCCAGTACTGAACTCCATGAGCATGCTTGACGTTTTCTTTCCCTTTGCTCTTGTGAATGATTTTAACTAAAACCCCAAACTTTATGCTTAAAATTTAAAATCACTCAATGATTTCACAAGTCAGGACCTTCTGGACCTGAGGAAAATCCCTTCAGCCTCCCTGAGTCCTTGCTATCTGACCTCTAGTCATACTGCAGATTCCCAATCTCTTTTCAGGAGCTAAGTCACCAGTTCCCTAACACAACTCTTCCCTCCAGCAATCACTCTGACCTGCTGTCCAGAGGACACTCAGCAGGACATCCTTCCTTCCCTACTGGCATGCAAGCCTCCCACACACCCAACTGCTCTCAGGGGAAAAGGATACAGCCCTAGAGTCAACACAACAGACATTAGCTGAAACACACATTATGGGAAAGGGAAAAGAGAAAAAGAAAGGAAATCAGCACCTTCACATAAACAGCAATTTCTGAAGAAACTTTCCTCAAAAAATAAAGGTTACTCAGGTTTAGAAGGGCATTTGTGGTTAAAATCACCAGAAAATATTCCTCCCATTGGAATACTCCATCTGGTCTCTTCTAGATGCATAGTCCTAGATCCAGTCTCTGAGGGACTACAGTTCCTTCTTTGCTTGTCTCAATCACTCATTTTCCAGGGGAATGGTCAAACCTGAAGCTACAGTCTTATTATGTGTCTGCATGAGACATCTTATAGTTGAGAAAGCTTCCAACTAGACTTTCACAACAGCTTGGCTACTCAGATCTTTCGTACTGACGTATCGACTTCCCCTGCTCTTCTTATGGGGGGGTGTCACAAACAGTAGTATTAGGGAAACAAAGTTCACTCAGCACAGGAGAAAAAAATGCTGTGCCTGCCTCACCTGCAGAGATCAACTAACTAGAGAATATTACAGAAAGCCATCCTCCTCCAGCAACAGTTTAATGAGATGCTTCAAATTATGAAGAAATAGCCATGCAATAGCATTTAATCAAACAGCACACAAGAATAATTCAACAGGGCTAGTCCTGGAAGTCTGTCACAATCAGCAAGCTGGGTCATCTGTCTAGAGCTCCAAAATACCATGAACTGGAAAGAAATGGTATTTTAGGCACTTCGGCTGTTTTAGACGTTCATCACCAAAACCTCACTCTCCAGACACTGCCAAAATATCAGCATTACTAAACACTGGTAGGATAGTTTAACCATGAATAAAATACATGCATGCCCTAAAAATAAAGTTCCATAAGAGAATCAGATACTAATTACAGCTTCTATTTAATATCTAAATCAGGAAAATTAGATTCAATCTAATCAGAGATGTTAGAAATTTTTGGCACTTTAAATACCAACAAGATTATTTGAAGTGCTACAAATACGTCTAGTTTTATGCAAATGATAAAATAACTTCTTTCTATTTTAACCCTTTCATTCTAAAGTTCCCGAGGCTCACACACTCTGAGAGTTACTCAGGATCCAGACTCATTAAGCCATATAATGGGTAAAACTGACTGGTTGAAGTCAAAATCACTGAAGTACACATGTAGATGGGATCTAAATATGTTATTTAAATATGTTATCAAAATACCAGGAAGAAAATTTACTTAAGTTATGAAAGCCTTTTTAAAGACTTAAATTCTATCTCATAAATCCATATATTTTCTGACACCAGAACAGGGTAAGCAGGAACCACTGAACAGTTTCATTGGTCCTTTTTCAAAACAAGAACATGATTTAATTTGACCTGAATTTATAAACACATTGGAGTTATTGAACTGCATAATCTGTGTTGACCCAGAAGCCAGAATGTAGGACCAAATTATTTTCTTTGCCATGAAGATCTGCATATAAACAATGAAACTATTATATTGAATCTTCATTAAATGATAGGACAAAAGAGATCCAGTATTGTTTTCTACATTTATTAGGCTACTGTGTCAACCATATTGCATCTGTGTGATATGTTATTAGGAAAACACCACAATTCTAAGAAAAATGTACCAAACCAGGATTCCTACGTCTTTTTTACTTCTATCTTTGGCATTGGTACAGCACAGAGACATGGTCAGGAAATAAACACAGACTCTTGTTATATATACCTCAGCTTACCCAGTAGCAGAGTGGAGATATTGGTGGATCTCACCTGCTGCTGTGAAACAGCAGAAAGCACATAAAAACACCCTACAATTTAAATGACATGGTACTTCCAATACTTCAGCAGTAAGTCACTAGCAATTATCATATTCAAAGTGTATGCCAAAGAACAGATGCTGCCACTGAATGGGCAGTATTATCTTTCCTGCGTGGATTGTCTGAAAGTGGCACACATCCACGCTGAACTGTGGAATCATCTTTCTAATAGACAAACTCCTTCTGCAGAGAAATCTGGCAAGCAACCTGTGGCACAGATGGCTTTGCTAAGGAGACACAAGACTGTTCATGTCTGGAACACAGGTGTTTCTTGCCCTGAATTTGCTAGCCAACCAACCTGTTGCCCAGCCAGAAGTCACATTTCTACTTTCTATTTAAATCAGATGAGTCACAGCCATTGCCTGAAATTCAGAAAAGTTTCTCCATTATCACCAGTTTTAATTATCTTCCTTAGTGATCAAAGCCAAAGTTAGCATGTAGAGACAGATCAATGCTAAAGCCAAAATTGCTACCTTCTCTCCCAGCTCAATGCCACTATAATTTAGTACTGCATTTCCTGGTGGTTTGGGGTTTTTTTTTTTTTTTGTTTTTTTTTGTTTGTTTGTTTGTTTGTTTGTTTGCTTGTTTGCTTTTTTTAGTGAAGTCATCACTTCCAGTCTACACACATGTGCAAAAGAACAGAGAACCCCTCTGTAGTCAGCAGCACCTTTAGGGTTAAACCAGGCTGGAAATTTAAAAGAAGCATTACCAAACATTCTCCTTATAACTGTCTTGGATTACAACACAGAGTGTGATAAAAGGTATCTATTCTATCACCATCTGTTGAGGGTGGGGGCAGTGATCCCTATCTCAACGGCAGATATTCTGCTAATGGGTCATCCATTGAAACCAGGCAGGGCATTGTTCTTTATCTTTTCACAACCCATCCTTCCTCCAGCGAGTCATTTTCTGCTAATGGCCCATTGAGTCCCACTGTGTGACTGATAAAATTACTGCATCCCATTGGAAGTTGCTCCAGCCAGGGGGAAGGGCCCAACATTTCTTACCAAGATAAAAACAGAGGTTTTGGGACACTAAGGGAGCCCCTTTCTCCACTGGACTCCAGAGGAAAACCAGATTTCTCCACATCACCACTGGACCTCTGGAGGGAAACTGCACCTTGTACAGGAGCACAGCTCCAACTGAATCACATCTGTCACTGCAGGAGGATGCAGCCACCACTGAATGGGACTGCTACCAACACCCTGCCTGACGGGGTGTCAGGTTGTACTCTGACTTTGTCAGGGTTTGGAGTTTGTTTCTTTGTAGTACTGTATTTCTATTTTAATTTCCCTAGTAAAGAACTGTTATTCCTAATTCCCATATCATTGCCTGAGAGCCACTTGATTTCAAAATTATAATAATTTGTAGGGAGGGGGTTTACATTCTCCATTTCAAAGAGAAGCTCCTGCCTTTCTCAGCAGACACCTGTCCTCCAAATTAGGACAATAACCAAAACCGTGCTCAGTTTAAGAGACTGAGAAGTTGGCTGGGAATTGCTAATAAAGAAAGCAAGCAAAATTTGTCAAGGCCTCTGTTGGAAATTTCCTTCCCTGGCAGACATAACCATGCCACAAGGCAGAGGTCTACAGGGAGGTCTTATGGTCTGCACTGGGGGTGCACAGCAGGTCTGACACTGGGCACACCAGGCTGGCTGCAGCCACAGCTGAGGCACACATGCAGAACATCCTGCAGAGGAGAGCCCAAGGCCCAGAGCCTCTGCAGCTCTGCAGACCTGGTGATATATTCAACTGCTCCAGCTGAATTCAGGTGACAGCTTCACCAAACTTGTCATTACTGTGACAGCTACCATAGATTCTGACCTAAGAAAGAAATTAGGAAATGAAGCATAAACTCACACACCTTCTTCTCACTTTTGATTCTGAAGAAAGCACAAGAAACAGGTATCTTAAATGCAGAGCATGCTCAGAAAAAAGCGCCTTCACAGACTACAGGTCTAAATCTTCAGCCTGGCAGGAACACTCAGACCTCACCTAACATAAACCAAAAGAAACATTTAAGAAAAGCTCAGGCACGTGGTGTGACTTGTGGGACTGCTCGAGCAGGGTCAGGAGTGGCACTTTAATGAGCTTGTGGGTCCCTTCTAGCTCACAAGATTCTATGATCCTTGCAAAAGGGTTTTTTTAAACATGGGACCAGATCTCATCTCAATTTTTTGTTCTATCTGGTCGCCTATAACTTTCCTTTGCCATCTCTTTTCTTATACAGAGGGAACAAGTGCCGCAGTCCATCTTGGACAAAACCTAGAACAAAATATGTTGGTTTTCAGGCATCTCATATGGGAATTCCAGGATGCATATGCAGTGAAGATTTCATAAGCTGAATAAAATGAACAGCAAATATTAAATAACTCATAAGCTAAGTACTTCTTCCACCCTTATTAAAAAGAAATATCTGCAAGTAGATGCAAAGTTCATAAAAAACCCTTCAGATCACACTATTATCAGGAGATGAGAAAGATGGCACTATTCACTAATGGTAATAAATTAATCCATCCACCTGTATCATTGTTCCACCTAAATTACAAGGCCCTCACTGTGCACTTTGGTTGTCTCAAGCCTGGCTTACAGTCATTAGCTCATCCTCCCTCTGATGGCATTTCAGATCTGAGAACATTCTCCTCAGAGTATCTGGCTGATAAATACCAACTGATTCAGCTGCAGTGGTAAAGGTGAATGTGCTTGTCATAAATATTCACTGGCTGATTTTCACAAAAGACCACTTTATTTGTACAGATGATGAGAAAAGCCATTGTATAACAAACAACGCTGTGCAAATTCTTAGCAAGAACAGCTTTACAAGCCTACCACAGTGATTCTTCCTTCCATGGAGCTGGCTAACATGACTACAGCTATTAACTGGAAATGCACTGTACACAAGGGAGGTGTGCAGCTTCAGCTGCACTCTGATGTGCCCCTGCTCTGTGTGAAGACTTGTGCAAAGTGTTTTTATTCCTGTGCTCACGTTGATCTCTATTAACATGGTTAGAATCCAGACTGAGGTAAACAACAGTTTAGCAGGATGATTCAGTAACAGTCCTTCGTTTTACTTTCACAGCAATGGGATTCCCTCTCATTAGTCATTTTGTATGTAATTTGTTGAATCTCCAAACTAAAATTAGTTAAAGAAAAAAAAAAAGCATCACAGCTTTTTCATACTATCATTTGGGAGCTAAGAAGAACCAGGTACCTGAGCAATTTCCGCTGGATGATCTAACTCAGAGATATAGCAGTAGCTCAAACTCATGAGAAGTACATTCAAGCTCAAATGTTTAATTACATACAAAATCTCATTTATATTTTCAGAATTTATGCAACCTAAGGGGTGGAGATATATCTTGGGAGAAACTGAAGATCTGTAAATGGTACAAATAACTGGGGTCTTTTTCCCCCATTGTTTGCAATTTTCTGAAATTTTACACATAAAAAAGAAGACAAAAATTGTTGTTCAATTTTTTAGTATCACTGAACAGAGAAAAATGGAAAAAAATACATGCTTTTTTTCTTTTTTGAAGGTATTTCCATTTCAAATTGAAATATAAGCAGGTGATTTCGATTTTTGTTGTTTGATATTAACTATTTTGCAACTAGTGAAATGTCTATGTAAACCCTACTTCAAGTGTTTGTTCAAATGTCATTTACATTAGCTACTTTTTTGTCACATTATCAGTTATTAGAAATTATCCTTTAAATAAGCAAAATCAATAGTCTTGAGCAGTAGAATCCATATTGGGGGAAAGATATCAATATTTGCAGTTTTCAAATCCTGCAACACTTCAGTTTTGAACCTTACTGAGGATTGACACAAGATGCTTCCTTTGAGTTTCTTTTTTCCTTTTTTCCTTTTTTTTTTTGACTGAAAAGAAAGAGGAAAAAAGCAAAGAATAAAAAAAGATAAATAAGAATGGAGTTAGAACTAATCCTTCAGAGTATATGCTGTTACTGTAGCTTCTCAAAAAATAGAAAGGAAGGCAGATTGTGATCAACAGTTTCACTTGTGAAGGCTGACATGGCAATATATTCTATCCATGTACTTTTGACTGTATAACCTGCTTTCTATCTCTTCATTCAATTCCCTTTTGACCACAGTTTGCATTAGAGATTTCCAAAAGACTTCTATGGGTTGTCTTTGAGTGAAAAAACCTCTTGGAAAGAAATTAATTTTCCCAGCCTAGTGCCTTCAAATAATGCCAAACTTAAAAAATTATATGTAAATCCTGTACAACAGAACTTTCTATATCTGTGTAGGTGTAAGTCTTTATTAAATAGCAACTATATAAATTTAAATGTATAAAATATATATATTATAAAAAAAATCTATATAAAAAATAAATATATATGTCTGCCTGTACAATTCACCAGCTCTCCCTGTAAGTCACTGTCACTCTCTGCTGGTTCTCATAAGGGTGAGGAACTGTGCATCCCCTTCCAGGGGATGGATAAAGAGTGACAGAGACTCTTGGCAACAAAAGAGAGTGTTGCAGTGAAAAATTTGTGAATATTTGACGGGCTGAGAAAGTTGGGGTTCAACCTGCAGAAGAGGAACCTGTGTGGAGATCTCATAACAACCTCCTAGTGCGTGAAGAGGAGCCAAAGAAGACCTCTGCCCCAGAACTATGTGATAGGAGGAGGAGTAATGAGTTCAAAAGGAAAGAGGGATGATTTGGATTAGATATTAGGAAGGAATTCTTGACTGTGATGGTGGTAAAGCACTGCCACAGGTTGCCCAGAGAAGCTGTGGATGTCCCATCCCTGGACGTGTTCCAGGTCAGGCTGGATGAGGCTCTGAGAAACGTGGTTTAGTGGAGGTGTCCCTGCCCATGGAAATGGTTCTTAAGGCCCCTTCCAAGCCAAGTCATTCCATGACTGTGTATGTGTTATAAACTTCCTTAAGACAAACTGTTCTCTGACTCCACTTCAATCTCTTCCTATGAACATTCTCAGTTGATTAAAAGTTTACAGTACAGAAACAGGAATATTTTATGAGTGAACTGGTGTTCTGAAAAACATAACCTGCAAAGTGAAGCAGATAAACTAAGATTTAGAAATACTGCTATAAATACTTTCTATCTTTCTCCTGTCTCTCTGCTTCCTCTTTTTCTTTACTGGTTAAAACTCTCAGAGACAAGTTCTCTTTTAAATTTATGATATTAATTGAAATTTACGATGTTATTATGCAAAATTCATGCTTTTTTCCCCAATGGTGATATAATTTCTTCAATTCAACAAGCAAAAGTTAAGTTTCTCAAAAGTTTCCTCATTTGATTACTGTTCATTTATTTACCTGCCAAAATATAAACTTAGAAATTTAAATTTAATACTTCTGAGAAGATAGAACAACGCCTTGAGAGTTGAAAAATACTTAGCAAACTGTGGCAGCTATCAGTACAAGCTCCAGGTATTCAAATATTCTTTAAATAAATCACTGTTCTTCTGATGCAGGCTGCATATATAAATGAAATCTTGTAGCTCCGTAAAACCTCAAAAACAACACCTCTTTTACAGAGTTTTCTCACTGCAAAAATACTGATAGAACACTTAAAGTTTTATTTTGCCCCCAGTTTACTAACACAACACAGGTCTGTCAGACGAAACTTTTGAACACTTTACAAAGCATGTCCACTTTTCCACCAGAGAAATTTTATAGAATAATTCAGAAGCTGAATCATCCTATGGTCACCCAAATTATATGCTCAGTTTGCAGTAGTAATGTCAATCAGGAAATGCAAGTTGTGACAGAAGTTCTCACCTGACACACTAAAGTTGCATAGATGAAAATTAATGCTCCTTTCTCTATCTGAATGACATAATAAATACTAATAAAAAAAAAGTTCAGTAATAAGCTTGAATTAATTATATGTTTATTGAGGCACAGTGAAGCAAATGAGTATGGGAAGTTGGCAAAGAGCCAGATGAGTAATAAACAGTTTTAAGACTGTGTGGAGACAGACTTGAGAATATTATAGTCATCAAGCAGCTGAAAACAGCCTCAGGGTAATTATAAGCATTTGCAATCGATTAAAGAGAGCATGATTCTTTTATGAGTCTTTATTAAACTTACATTAAAACTTAAAACTATTAGAAAATGTTATGGTTTCAAGCACATCTATGTCAGTGGTCATTATATTTATTTCTGGAAAATGTGTGTGCAGGAAAGTGTCCATGGGATCACTTACTCCATAAGGGTTTTAAAGGAAATACTGGGAATTTGGGGCCCATACATACAGAAGGGCATCATCTCAGAATATCACCTCTCTTAAAACACAGGAGGTAGCCTTTCTGCAAGCAGCTCAGCCTGTCAGGTTGCAGGTATAATCCCTGTTTTGCTGGGATCTTTAAAGAACAGCACTCCAATTCCACAGAATTACGCTCAATTCATTTGCAAACCACTGCCCTTCTGGGGTAGGGATGGGGATAATGCTCTTTTATCTTTATAGTTTCACAGATCTGTTTACTTAGGCTGAACTCAATAATACAGATGTCACTGCTCTCTCCTTAAGATTCCATTCTATTTTTTCTCTTTCTCTAAAATTCTCTCTCAGATTGAGCTTGAGACACCTTCTACTGACCAAGTACCTCGCACCACTGCCTTCATCCTTTCCTTGTTCAGAAATTATCTGAAACCCTTTTATATGATAAAGGAGCAAGAAGGGAGATCCATAAGGAAGTTTTTTTAAGACAGATGCCCACTAAACTCTTTCTTACTGCTAACATCCTCCATTCTGCTCCAGCCAAGCCTTGACAATTACTTCTTCAACCTCTGTTTCCTATGGTAATGCCTCCTTCAGCCTCACAGAGCAAATTCCCTTTCTAGCCCTAATGCTTGTTTTTTTTCTCTTTACAAAAGTTAAAATTAAATTATCACCTAAGGGAATGGCAAATATTCATTGCCAAATATTTGCAGTATTAGTAGGAAGGTCAAAAAACTGTAAGAAAAGATAACTTAGTTCTGGAATCAGTAAATATTGCATAGCTCTCCAGTGATGGCTCTGTATCAAAAGCATGCTGAGATGAAATACAGAAGGTTAGGGCAAAAACTGGGTAAGAGAAGTGGGGTTAAGAAATTTTTTTTCTTTTAATACAAAATTCAGAAGGATTTTTAAAATGTTACTATCATCACTATAAAAGAATTGGGATTAAGATGAAATTAATTCTCCAGAAAAAAAGTCTTATTCCCTCAGCCTTTCCAAGAGGAAAACTGCAGAATCTTTCTATCTACTTTAGCAGCAATAAAACATTAAAAATAAATATTTTCAAACAGCTAGACTTTCTGTCTTTCATCTTAGAGATGCAGAGATACCTACACTGTAAATTGCACAAAATTCACAACTATGTTCTTGCAGTGATTCACTGGTTTCTTCATAAAAAATTTACTACTACAGAAAAGTATCCACATTTTTTCCTGGAAAATACAGTAAGCTGCAAACTGCCCAAGAGTAAAACATGAATTCCAAAAGCTTGTCCCCTGTTGATACACCACACAGATAGAAACCAACAATATGCTGGGATTGCAGTTGAATCACTCTGCTTATACAGCCTGGACTCACACATTCTAGTTTCAAATGACTATTTCATTCCATAAAATGTGTCCATCTTTTTCATGTTGGTTTTTGGGGACTGGCCACTGTCAGGTGCGAGTCTGTGGACCAGGTAGGATTTGCTGTTTCAAACTGCATTTTGCTGACTCTGAACCTGAAGCCATTAAAGATTAAGAACTTGACAAACTTACTCAAAATGTTTACAGATAGCAGTGGCTCTTTTTATAAATCCAGACTTCGTAATATCCAAAGGTATAAGTTATACATTTACAGTGTCCAATCTGAAAATGCCTTCACTGAAAGGGTGATGATGGTCCTAAGGAAGAATTCATACTAGGAGAAACTTTCCAGCCTCCACATCTGCTTGTGAGAAGGAGATGCATAAACACCCTCTGCACAATGATCCTACACATTGAGCTGAGCAGTCAAGAATGAAGTGAGTAGGAGCTGATTTGGATGCTTAAATGAAGTAAATTTGGCTTCTATATACTGAGTGGATAGTAATTTTAATAGCAGTTTGAGAAAGTCATCAGTCTACTGCATAATTTTCTGTATTTCGTGCCACCTACTCTTTATCTCTGCAAGAAGACTCTCTTTAATGGCCTTTGAAGAAGTGCAGAATTCTTTTTGAATGCTTTCAATATCCATGTATTAAATTTTCTTAAATAAAATCAGATTTCATGTCCTGGACAGGCCCTAACTTGTTTTACCAGAAGGAAAAAAACACAATGACTATAAGGAGTTTGACTTGTATAGTCAGCACATGCACTGCACTGGGAGTTTGGTCTGGATCATGCTTGCAGAGTGCAAGGTTTGGGGAAAAGACAAATTGTTCTGATTTTCAAAAGTTCATCTGAATTTATACACTAAAGATACAACTGTAGTAAATGAAATACAGCAACTATCACCTAAGTCTGCTCGCTTTAAAATGCTCTTTTTTCTCACGTCCCCACTCATTAATTTCTACTGTATGTTGGCCTTACATTTGTTACTGGGGAGGCTCTACCACTTAAAAAAGACTATGGCTTTTCTAGAGTCTTTACTTAGCATTACTACGTCAACAGAAGGAAAATATGTCTTTTCACAATTACCAAGGCATCCTTTGCTTTGTCTTAAAATAGCCTACCTTCAAATTTCTTGGCAAAGAAGCATCATTTGAAAACTTAGACGTCAATTATTTCTGAAACACATTTCTACCCCACTTTTCCACCATCCAGTTGGTTGACTTCATTAAAGAATGGCCTCCTTCAAAGATTTAACATTCTTTGTCAGCAAAGAACTTTTAAGTAGACTTGAAGTTTCTAAGATTTAGATGTTAGTAAAATAGTGATAAAACAGTAAAACTGAATATATTCATCTACTTATATTCAAAACAAGAATTTGAGATTTTAAAGGAGGATAACATAAAGGAAATTATTCTCAGGCCTGCAGAAAACATTTCCATTATAAAAAATTCTCTGATAATGAAAAAGAATGTATGATAGACTGCAAGATAAAATTCAAAAGCAATTCTATTGATAGGATTTAAAAACCTTGATTTTGATAAATCAACATACAAAGGCTTGCAGCTTATATTAAAGGTGCAAGGTAACTGGTTTAGTGCAGTATGTGCTTTGGATAAGATCCCAATTTTACTATAGGAAAATCTATTTTAAATATGAAAGGCTCATTTTCTTACACAGAGTAAAACTATTACTGGAAATAACTTCAGCAATACAACAAAAGTATTTTGTTTTAAATAATTAAATTAAATTAATACACAAAATAGTTAATTGTATAGGAAAGTACTGAAATTCTGCTGGTTGCTGGAATCAATCAGTCTATTAGTGCTTTCACATTTTGTAACTTAAAAAAATATGTCAACAATGAGAAAAACCAAAAAACATGAACACCAGAATCTACATTCCCATTGTCAAATGTGATTTACTGCTATGAAGACACCACTTCATGTTACGGTACACACCTTGAGAAGGAATGATTGCTGCACATGAAAAAATACCACCAGGGAAAGAAATTACTGCTTGCACAGGTGTCAGTTTTGCAGACAGCCGTGCACAACATATCAATAATCTCTTAATATGAAATTAATTCTAATACATGTATCAAACTTCCACCTGCTTTAATGTTTAATATTAAATGTTCTATTAAAATGTCTAATATTAACTGTTGCAAGCAGTTACACTGAAGAAAGCTTTTAGCAAGAATTTTATTTTAGGTCTGTATGAGCTGAGAAAATAAAGAAGTCTCACTGCAGCAGAACCTCTCAGGCAAGCTGAGGTATGGGACTGGGATCTTCCAGAGGAATTTGCAACCACCCTTATCTGCACTGATGCTGACCAAAGGGGTGGATTATTCCTGGACCTCCACCCCTTATCTGCACGCCCAGTCTTGACCTCTTTCTAAAATAAGAACAGAAGGTAATGGCAATATTCCCTTCCTCAGGGTCTTCGGGAGCTCTTGGGCCAGTTTTCTTTTTAAAAATTCAAACTAACACTGGAATAGTTTTCTTTTGTAAAAATATTTCATTTCTAGAAACCCATCTAAGGAATGACTTTCTCAAACATCACATGGAATCATGGAATAATTAGAGTTGGATGGGATTTCAGGACATCACACTGTCCAACCTGCTGCTCCAAAGCATGGTAAATACTGAATTCTCACTTATCCACTCTGAAATCAATTAAAAAGTGATTCCAGTTCCTCTTTTCATGCCATTAATTTCTTTTTCCCCCTCTCTGTGCTAGTTCCTCTTCCATCAATAGAGATTCCAGGAAGAAAAAAAAGCGGACTGCTAACATATGAGAAATGTTTTCAGTTTATCAATAAAACAGTACGGAAAAGGGAGAAAGTTATTTGTTAATATTTATAATAATCTGACAAGATTGCTCTCTAGGGGCTACTAATCAAAAAATGTCAACATGTGTCTGTGAGAAATTGCTGTCATAAATCAAAAACTGGGTCAAAGGATTGGGAACAGGCAAAACAGAGTGTCAAACCTAAGGATTTCACCCGAAACATGGTAGCAATGAATCAGAGGGGCATTCCAGTATGAGCAAGAAGGAATGGAAAGCCAGTGAACAAAGGAAAGGATGAGAGCCCTCAGGTTATAGATGCTGATCTCAAAGTTTTGCTCTGTTTGTTATTAAAAATGGAGGCGGAAACCATCAACAAAATCAGCAACATAAAATTTTGTAAAGAAACTGTAGGAAGCAAAAGAAGAATACAGAAATTGTTTGCTGCCCTGGGGTGGTTGTTGAAATCAAGGATTTAGCTTGATACAGTCTAAAGAAACATACCTTTGCACAGTTAGCTCTACACAGAGTCACAGGTTAATTTAAAAAAAAAATAAGATTGCATTTAAGATCATTTTATACATGCACACACATGTACACACAGCCCTCACCCCAAAAATACAACCTAAAGGCCCAAGCCACACAAATGGTTAGAAGGGGGATGGACAGACTGCTCAGGATATACTAAATGCAGAATGTTGGGGGTTTTTTGCACCTTTTCCTGATGGTGATGGTGATTACTAATCAGAGTCAGATTACCAGTCTGTCTTGGTTAGTGTGGCATTACTTGTTGACTACTGAATTAAGAATGCCAGAGAGGCTGGTACAGAGACTAAATATTTGCCACAGGTCACATCTGAGGATGATGTGTCACTGAATAAGCTACTGCTCTGAAACTAATTCCTTGCAGGCAGACAGGCATCTGCGTTATGCAAGTCACACCATTATGAAGTTCTTACCCAGATATCAAGGACAAAATAATAGAGTGTCTGAACTGTATTTTTAAATTAAATAATGAAACTTGAATAATTTAAACCCCATATTTTTGAATATAATTATTCAAAGATATTAATTATAAAATTTACTTGATGCTTTTAAACTCAAAATTACATGCATAAAGATACCTCCTAAATGAAATGTTTATAGTCGTCTTCACAGGTATCTGGCAGTTAAATACACAAACTCATAATTTCTGAACAAAAATATGCTGCTGTGAGATTTTAGATTTTTTTGTTTGTTTGTTTTTTTGGGTTTTTTTTGTGTGTTCCTTATGCCATGGTTGGTGCTTTTGGGTGTTGCTTTGTTATAAAGAAGAATTCTCCTATTCATCACTTTCTATTCTTCTAATTTAAGAATTTATTATGTAGGCAGGGAACAAAAATCAATAACACCTGACCTGAATGAACCAGATATTATGCGCAGTAAATCGCTGAAGTGAGCATTTTTCTATAACTTAAAGATTTAACTTTGAACATAAGTTTTAAAATGCTCATCCAAGCCAGTCATGATTACTTATGAATATTGGATGCAACTGAAGAAAACAGGTCTGGTTGCAAAGCAATTTTTCACAGAAATAAAGATTGGGAAATCTGTTAGATAATGCATTCTACTGGAGAAATTTTTGCAGCTCTTCTGTCAGCTGTAGAAAATATCTGGACCAAAATCGGCTGATTCACCAAGCTGGATGGTGCAGTCTTGTGACACTGCCATCTGTGTCACACTTACTCTATCACACAAAAACCACCAATTCAGCACCTTTCAGGAACACTGAATGAACTCATAACAGAGGGAATGTTGTCTTGTCCAAGCCCTCCTCCTCAACTTCTTCCCTACCCAGAACTTCTTTCTACATATTTTATATTTATGACTAGCACCTCATTCTTGCCAAACCTCTGACCTACATTTACAATTGCTTCAGATTCTGGCCAGAAAGTATATGCCAACAAATAGAAGAGATTCAACACACAATAAACAAATCTACAGAATGCAGATCTTACATGCTTCATTTCAAATTGTAATTTTATGTTTCCACTGTCCAAAAAAACAAGAGAGCTTGCTAAAAACTTTTATGCTTCATAAACACGGGTAGAATAGAAAAACACATAAGTTCTTCATTTATCAGCTAATTCTAACAAAGACATTATCAAATAAACTTGTAAATGTTGATGGATTTCAGAAATACATTTCTCTGAGGTGCTGTGAAATGCTTCCAGAACCGTGAATGTTCACAAGCAAAACAAAATCTATTGGAAGACTGTAAAGCTATTATGTGACACTTTTCAACAGGATTATGGATTTGACAAAAACCACCCTGATAAATAAATACTTACCATAGTCATTATCGTAAAAAATGATGAATTTCTGCCAGGCATATTCGGTGACCACTCTGAAAATGACATCATTCAAGTAGACAGGGGGCCGCACGGAGAGCGTGTAGTCGTCGTTGCGGTTGCTCCTGGTGAGCCCGCAGCCGCTCCTCGGCGTTCCTGCCGTGGAGCGCTGGATGAAGAGGTGAGGGATGTGCATGGCATCTGCCAGAGACTGCAGGGATCCTGCTGATGTGCAGCCAATGGAGCTGACGAGGGCCAGGATGCCTTGGTTCATCAGGTCGCAGGCTGTAAGAAAACAGAGATATCGGGAGTGAGAGTGGCTCAGTGAGCGCAGTCTATTTTGCTGTTGAAACACGCTGGGAGCTGAAAGACAGCAGGTCCAATCCAGGAAAATACGGGTACAGTTTTCATATTGATTAATCCACATCTAAAATTCATCAAAATCACAAAGCTAGTCTAGTCACTTTGAGGTGTCTTGGGGTCTAAGCTGGAAGACTGGCCTGCCCACCCTATCCTGAAATGAATTTTCCCTCAGAAATGAGATCCACCACTGGAGCTTCTCAAAAACACTAAGAACTGATTTCGGCTATGGAATTAACATGACCACCCAAGGAGAAAAGCACTCTTCAAAGTCTAGCTCAGCTCCATGAATAATAGTTTCTTCGCATTATACAGGAAAAACTTGAAATAACAGCTCAGGCTGGCTGTCAGCTTTTGAAGACAACTGAATAGCATTATGTACGTTAACTTGTCCAAGGAAAAATTAAGTTTTTTCTAGGATTTAAGAGGTATATGTATATATGATATATACAGACATCACATAAACTTCTTTTTCTTTAGAAGACAAACAACATTCCTCCCCCAGCTAATCTTATAAATAGCAAAATGCTTTCAAAATTCAGTGAATAGTTTCTATACATTTATTTTCCTCACCTCCCTAAGAAAGACATAAAATGCAACACCTTAAAACTAACTAATGGTCCTAAGAGTTACAGCAGACAGCCTCAAGTCCAATGCCAATGACGTAATATTAATAAAATAGTGTTTATCATAAATAATGTTGATGCCATTAATAAATATTAAAGAAATCCGTAATCATTATGTCTGTAATTTTGAAGCTGTGAGTCAGTCAAGTGGTTATAATGTGTTTCTAACAAGCTGAAGCTTCTGAATGAAGAAATAACATGGATTTGTAGCATAATTCCTCAGAACACGCCCAAGACTAAATTTTGCAATAGTCAATTTGTCACTCACAAAGTTACACAAGCAGTTAACCTGCATTTACACATGCTATGGGATGGTGAAAACCAATATATATTTACATATGAATATCTAATACTAAACAGTACAATTATTTATTCTGCAGGACTATTCTGCACACACAACAGGTGCAGGCCAAAACAAGAAACCCACACGTGAGAATGTATTCCTCTAAAAATTATAAAAACATACTTTAGTGCCAGACCTGTTGTCTCATATCATATGGTTCTTACTCACAGTGAGTAATATTTTACTTTGCAAACACACCTATTGATCTCAATGGGAATATTTACAGAATGAGGAACATCCCTCATGGAAATTGACTTTGAAGCCAAAGGACAACACCAGAGGTCATGAGTGGAGACAACCTCTTTCTCCTAAAGCCAGAGAATTATTCTCATTAAGAGATAGAAATCTGGAACATTCATGGGTGTTTTCCCAGGGCCTACTGACGCTGCTGCTTTGTGCCTTGTGAGCCCTTCTGAATTCCTTCATGCAGATAAATTTGGGAGAGTGAGCATTCCCACAGAGCTTTCCAAGTGCTTTGGCTTAGGATGAAGTGTTCCCTCCATTACACACTCTGAACACAGCTCAGCTTCTGGATTTTAGGTTAAAGGCAATATATTTTTAAAAATTGCAAGTATCCTTCTTCAGGAAAGTATCAAATATGATTGGTAATGGACAACAAAATTTCTAAGTTTCTAACATTTGAAATATTTCAAAACAATCTTCATAGTTATTCATCTTTTATGTTGCTTGTTACAGTCCTTTATCATGACTTTCAACAAAAATAAAAGGCTTGTAAAGTTAAATTTTTAGGGAGATGCTGAATCTCTTTCTTGATATGGCTTTCCTGTATCAAGGACTGCAGTATCTAGGTTTCATACCCCAGTGAAAAAGCTACTGCTTTAGACAAAAACTATTTTTTCTTGATATATTGCTAGATATTGACAGAATTTATATAAGTAAAATTAATGTTAGATTTTGCAAAAGCCTGCTTTTAATTCAGAAAAAAATTAAGCATTTTGCCTCTGATGTCACTTGTTCAAATAAAATATGTGGTATGACCCTCCAGTCTCTGAAACCTGAATTTAAAAATATAGCCAAATCAAAATGCATTATAAAAATTGCTTGAAAATGTCTAAATCTCCAGGCACACTTTCAGACTCTGAATAACCACTCCCTCTAATGCCACGAAGTGGGAGACTTGCTTTTTGTGAAAATTGTTATTGAAACACAAAGAGGAAGAAAACAGCATGGAACATTCTGCTCCACAGGACCAAATGTTAATACTGGCAAACAAACTGAATAAAGGATTGAAATCTTCTCCCCTGACACTGCATCACACTTGTTACAATAGCCTCAGGACCAAAGTTGTCTGGGCGTCTCTTTCTTCCATGATAGGGTTATAAGAACTGTGCATGCTGGATGGGACAATGTGCACTTAATTATGTTCAAATAGACCTTACTCCTGCACACTTAGATACTAGTTAATACACACACAGCTGCTGGAGAAGGAACAATATCTCAGAGGCAGTTTTTTCTACAAAAGTAGTGTCTTGAGTTGAGAGTTCACCTCTGAGTCAGACTGACTGGATTATTCTTTGAACAGAAATATAATTTCTGCAGTACATACACATAAAAAGCAAAACCTATGCAATATGCAAATAACATTATCTATGATATTCAAATATTTTTCAGCCAAGAAGAACTTTTGTTGCCTTCAGCAGAAGAGTTCATTGGTAAAAAGCACAAGATTGAGGTCTATGTGCTTTCTTAAGGCCTCTCTCTCCCCCACCTCAGTAACAAAATTAATTTAAATCTTTTAAATTCTCTATTAAATCCTTTTCCTAGAGTTCCAAATCCTTCAACTGTATCTTATCAATGGACTAAAAGCTATAGTTGAAACATATTTGTGATCCTGGTTGTATTCCTTTCCTGAGCCTGTAATATCCAAGTTTAGTTTTGGTTTTGTTTTGCCCCATCTGTGTTAAGAAACCCACATACTCACACATACACATATATGTGTGTGTGTATGTATATATATATATATATATATATATATATACACACACACTTGAATGCTATCTTGGCATGCAAAACTCTGTTGTAATTTAATTTACTACAACCTCCTTGGTCGGTTGTATTTCCAAGCTGGTATTTAGCCTACTGCCAATATGATCAAAGAATATTAGTTTGCTATCAACTAGAGAAATAAAAATATTGCTGTATCTGTAAAGTCCTCAGTCATGCCTGTAGAAATGCCAAACTCAGATGGAGCTGTACACAGCTCCATTGCAAATGTAGCAAAGGAAGAGCAGAAGTTCAGAAATAGTGTTTCTAAAATATTGATTCATGCTATAAGCCACATTAAAACAGAAGTTGTCCAAATATTAGTTCACCCTTAAAACCACCATGTAGTAAATGTTATTAACAACTGCATCTTCACCAGTTAAAGGAATAAAACTGATCACACTATTTTAAGCATTGCATAGAGAAAATGTGAATATCAGTAAGATGACTTTAAATGCTTCACCATTATATATATACATATATAAATAGAGCATATATAGCACATGCTGGCATGCACTCAGCATTAGGTTTAACTCTCCAGCTTATCTTGGTATTTTTTCAAAATGCAAAGTTTCTGAATTTTCAATGCTGGTGGGCCAATTGCCAGTAACAAAAAAAAAGCAATCTTTTAGAATAAAATCTCTTACTAGTTTGGCAGGCATCTAAAGAAAATAAAAAACATGATTTTGTGGTCAGTAAGCTCTTTTTTTTAAATAAAGAGCACAATCAATTCAATTTGAAATAAATAATTTACATCTAGGCTATCAACTTGTACAAGCATTTCCAACAAAGGGGAATTTAAAAGGCTGTGGTAACAAATGCATCCCTAAAATGAGTTTTCTCTAAAATGGAAACAATGGTAGGTCCTTAAATAACTACTGGTTGCAGTAATTTAGAAAGAAAACAAAACGAAAAAAAAAAATCAATAAATAAGATCAAGTTAAAAACAGATGCAGGAATAAATAAGAAGCACCAAAAGAAAGGGACTACTGAGATATAACTATTGCTATGAAAGTGAAAATTTTCTTTCTTATTTCTCCCATGTCCTTCTGGTAATAAATCACAACACATCACACTCATCTAGTGTGAACTGATGAGCCAAACTGAAAATGTAGTGTAGGGTCTCTAGAGACTTGGCTAGCAGTCCAATTTTGTTCCCACTTAAATTGCTGGTTAAACAAAGTCAGACCACCTCTTAACATTATGTTTTTGAAAATGCTAAATGCTGTGCATAAATAGTGTGTAAGATCCCTTTAAACAATCAGACATGTATTCTATGGTCCTTCTCATCTTCTGTAATTTAGAAACTACCCAAATCCTTCCAGAACTGTAGCAGTGTTTGACTGAGATGATGCTGAGTGAACAAAAATTAGATCTAAATGCTGTTCCCAGAATCATGGTCCGATGGCCTGAGTTGCACTCCCCAACATCATTCCCCTGGATGTCCTCTTCAAAGCTGACATCATTTCACTCTCACTGCTCCTGGATGTTTTCCACTTATTATCCACCTGGTGTAATGCCTTCAAGCTATTTATCTGAATGTGAATCTGGGGAAGAAAATCTCTCTTGACTGATATCTCTGGTTTGGTACGGAGACTACAAACACTTTGTTACCCTGAGCATCTGCTCTATGTTTTGAAAGTGCTCCAAGGACTTTGTTCACCAGGAGGGCTCCATACATTTGGGCCAAATTTTTTTTCCATTGATTTCTCTTGAAGGTGAATACAGTCTTTCCACAGAAAAAAAATTTAAATCTTTTTACTGTCTTTTGGAGCCTGTACAATTCACCACCAGATGAATAACAGGTTCCCTGGAAGAAGACTCGGATTTATTCCCCATTCCATCCAAATGGCCAGAAACATAGAACCTGGTCAGAGGTCAGGAGAAAAAGTCTGTTCCATAAGAGTCTCAGGTTTTCTCCATACAGTAGCAATGAAGGGTTTTATGATTAAATTAATGAGTTTATGAATGCATTCCAGAAAGTCATTGTCCCTATTTGTACTAATCCACATCCAAACCAGGATACACAGTGGATTCAAGGGTCAAAATACCTGAGACCCTATAGATGCATACTAGGCAGCTTCTATGTAGCTTTGAAAATATAACCTATTATTTCTAGTTTATTTTGAGAATATGCTCTTGGCTGCTCTTCAAATCCTTTCTGAGCTTTAGGGTGCTGATGAAGACTGAGGGACCATAGCATACAAATTCTCTGTTGCAAAGTGTAAGGAATAAGGTTAAAATCTGCATTTCTTTCACTGTGATGTTCTGTTTCCTCCCAAAATGCCTTTTCTTTTTTTGTCTGTCACCTTTAAAGACTCCCCAAACCACTCATGAATACATTGCAGAAAGATAATGTATTCATGAGAAAACAGCCACAAAAAGTGACAAGAAGTTTAAACAGAAAAACTACAGGTCTTTCTGTTTGGTGTTCATAATTGCAGATGCAAGAAGTAGAATGAAATGTGATTATGAGATCCATGATCCAGTGAGATTAGCCTCAAATTTCCAATAAATCTTTTTAGTCACTTTTGGATGACAATTCTGCTCTTGCAAATTATTTTTCCTTCATAACACAATGGTTCATCCCAGACTTAGAGCTGAATTATTTCTAGAAGAGTGACAGCACATTTTTAATATATCCTGAAAACTCTTCAGAAGGAAATAAGGATAAAGTGGGGGGAAGGGGAAATTATTGGCTGGATTTTAAAGAATATTCTCCTCTGCAATGCAGATAACAGAGTCTATCCTGTTACTTTTTCAGATAAGGTTATAGAATTTCACTTCATTTGTATCTTCTCTGTAAATATTAGTAAAAATTTCCCTCCCGCCACTCCATCATACACAACTTGGACAAACGGTATTTTAAATTCACTCCTAATTAACCTTTAAGGGATTTTAGTTTGTCCTGACTGTAAAACAAACTTGTGTTTGAGCCTTAGCAGCTGTGCTTTCTAAGGCTTGGGATTTCTTTGTTTGGGAAAAATAATCCAAACTTCTGATATCTAAAAACTATTACCAGAAAGCACATTTGCACCTCTGTTGCACAAAACACCGCAACCACTTTTCAAATTTTTAGTATTGGATAGCATTTGAGAGCCTTTTCTGGGTCAGATATCTTCCTGTATACAAGCTTTGACAATTATGGTAACATTAAATCCATCACATTAAAATGCAATAATTAATCTGAGACTTGAAAAAATAAACTAAAAGTCCCACAAGTTTGGAGGGAAGCAAGATTTATGCATGAGAGGTATTTTGATGCCATGGATGGCAGGATGATGGCTTGCAGGATTCACTTAGAGGGCTTGAAAGAACCACAGCTTACAAAGAAAGAAAGAAAGAAGGCTCTGCAAGTTCTCTTTTTGGACAAGCGTCCTGACGTATTTACTTTTTCCTGCACACCGACCTGCAGTTCTTCCATTCAATTCTACAAAGAGGATGCATGTCTTGCCAGGTTAGCACATCAGGCAGAGAAACAGCAGTACAACTTCCCATATTTTTTAAATCTGGTTTCACCTGGCACTCAACAATTGCGCTCAGGCTTTGTCTTAGACAAATGATGATTCCCACTTTTTCAAGAAGCCTGAACTTTCCAAAAAACAAAATTAGAACCAGTCCCAGCATTTTAAAGAAGTTACACAGCCACAGATCTTCACCTGAAGAGAGGCTTTAGCTGCCATGTCTGTGAGGATGTAAACCTGAATATACTCCCCAAAATGCACAGGGTGTTTTCAGGGTGCCTGTGGCTGAGATGCTAAAAGAGGCTGTAGTATTGATAGATCTGGAAAAAGGAGGCTGTGCCAGGCAGAACTGTTGCAGAAAGGTTTGAAATGTGTACTAAGAGGTGAAAAGGGGCAGGGAAAGAAGGAAGTTAAAATCAATTAAGGCTAGGCAGTGACATACACTGGAGAAAAGGCTAGATACTCATCACAAAACTGACCTCTAGAGTCCTGGCATCCCAACAGGGATGTCTGTCTGCAAAGGTAATGTAGCCTTTTGGAAAATAAGAAATGCAAGGAAACCCAGGCACAGATTCCAAGAATGTCTCCAAAATATTCTCTTGTATTTGTGCTGAACTCCCACGGACTTAAGCCAAATCTCATCTACTGCCAGTATCCTTGCTCAAAGTGTTGCATGAGCATCTCCATTCTTCCATTCAGCAACATGAAAACTTCCCATTTCAAGTGCAATCATTGGTAGATTCCACTTGTTTATCTAACTTATGATGAAGGACATATTACCTCAGTATACCATGACAACCCTTCCTCCATCCCTTACTTTGTTTCTTCACCCCTGTACTGTTTCTGGATCTTTTCTTTCCTTAAACAGCACTTTTTGAGGAGTTACTAGGCAGATACCCCTTTAATATCAGGCTTGCCTGCTGCAGAGCAGACAATAGCTGCAAAGCAGCAATTATATGGAAACAAAAAGGCTGAGTCTTAAAGCAGCTTAATATAAAATTAAATATAATTTTATCAAAAGATAACATCCTGATAAAATCACAGGGATTTGCTCCAATTCTGTGTTCTGTGCAGGTCTGTGTAGAAACACTGGGGGGAAAAACATCAACAACAAAACCTGTCAAAACCTTGAGCATCAGCATTTCTAGTTTTTTTTTAACCTGCTCAAAATAAACCAGGTTCATTTTCTTGTTAAGAGGATAAAACACTGAAATCGATGATATTTGACAAAAATTACATTTTCCTTGTTCCCTATAAATCAGACTGTCTTGCACTTTTCCCTTCCATCCTTTCTGCCTTGGTTCTAACTTTCCTTTCTATCTGATTTTTCCTGCCCGGAGCATCAGAGAGCATTGGCCTCCATCCTCCCATTGCCAGTTCTCCTCTCCTTAGAATCTACTCCAGCCAGGCAAAACAACTTGTTTTTCCTCTTCATGTCACCTTGTCCATCTCTTTTTTTTAATTTTTGCCCTACCTACTTCACCCCGTTGCCTCCAATGCCCATAAACAAGATGTAGAGGTCTTGACACTGGACTGAGAATATGAAGACTCATATCCTGGGGCCGTCATTTTGTTGCATGACTAATTTGGGATTAGTAGTCTGATTTCCCTTACGCTTCGGTGATTATGATACTTTTTAAAACACTCCTGCATGATCTAAGTAAAAGAGATTACACTTGTGTTCCCCACACCCATTTTTTCAAGGTTAGAAGGCTTACTTCAGAGCATAACTCACACAGCCAGAAGTTCCTTTACATCTCCTCTCTTTTCTGAATTGTTTCATAGCCCCCCTTCTCTTGCCCAAACTATTAATATGGAGACAACAGGCTCTGCTGGAAGATACAGTGGGAAGCACAATACCACAGCCTAGTCCAGGGCAGACAAAAGAACACACAGCTGGTAGCATTAGTTTAATTGGAAGCCCCACAATGGGAAGAGCTGCCTGTGCTGCCCTGGATGAGCTTGGCATCCTTCCAAGCAAAGATATTACTGAACAACACTGTTCAAAATAAGTACATCCCCCAAACAAAAAGAAATCTGGGAACAGTAATCTGGGAGAGCTTTCTTTCCTACAGTGCAAACAGCAAATATTCAGGGAATGTTCTGCTATGGGGGCAACTAAGCAACATTTTTCATCTTTTAATGTGGCATTATAGACAGAGTATTTCCTAAGCCAAAAAAGCTACACATTTATTTCTTATAAGAAACCCCCAAACAACAGAAATAAAATGAAACAAAACCAAAAACGACCCAATTCTACCAGATGAGAAAATTAAACAACTTAGGAGCAATGAATACAAAGGTCAGACCTTGCATTTGACACAATAAAGGGAAACAGGCTCTACATCAATATAAAGAACTTTGTACGAGAGCAAGCAGAAAGCAAGGGAGGTGGTACATCAGTTGCAAAAAAAATACATGGCTGTGAAAAAACCTAGAAGTCTGTAGGAGTTCAGAACATCAGTTCCATTAGCAACTTAGCCACTCAAGAAAACCTCAGATGAGTCAAAACAACTATCACCATTATTTTTTGCTAAGTATAGACATTGTGCTTGTTTCACTGACTGACACACAGATTAACAAGCATGATAAGAATAAAAAAATCAACTACCTTCAACTTTTATTTTACTTGTAGCCTGAAAGTGCTTTTCAAAGATGCTCAGCATCTTCATCTCTATTTCACAGAATAAAAAAACCCAGATGTTCTCAAGAGGAGTTTCTTGCCCAAGGTCAAAAAGCAAAGCAAGAAAATTGTTTTCCATGCCAAGCTCAAACAAGCACAAAGGTTGAAAATAAAGTTCTTTGTTGCAGCTTTTTCTTGTTTGTTTTGTGCATTAGTGTGCCATTGAAAGTGTTTTATGTTCTAAGCCCGATGTAACAATGCTTTATGAAGACGAAAGATTTTGAAGAAAGGCATAGCAGACTACAAAACAGGATTAAGTGACAAAGACTTTCTGATCCTCAGCGACCCCAAAGCAAGACCACTGTTGATTATGAGAAAATTTTGATACACAAACATGTAGATGATGGAGAGTAAATGTGGAAAAGGAAAGCAGAGCTGTAGGTGTGATATAAACTATTGATGGATAACACAAAATGCCACCAGACATGGAGAGTGCATTATAAGCAGAAGTATTTGATAAAGGAGTAAGTGTAAGCATTTTGCAAGGAAAGTTACAGATGAGTGTCCAACAGAAGGGAAATTATAAGGTATTGAAGTAAGGGGGACAGGATGGAACTATGTATGGTAAATTCAACTCCTGGGCTCATAATCATGAGTTTTGGAAAAAAAGATATAAATACTCACATCAGAGGACTCCAGCATCTCTGCTCATATTACTTTAAAAAATTGTCCATATGGTTTCTCTCATACCTGATATGCAGTGTGATTGGGTCTAACAACAGATAAACCAAAGATTCACTAACAACTGCGCAAGACCTTGAAATCCAGAACAACACGCTGACAAAGAACTGAGGGTGCAATGCTGACATAGTGAAGAGAAGAATTCAGAAATGTTAAAACAGTGCTAGTGAAAGGCATGGGGACAGCAAAAAAGGGAACACGGGACTTTGCAAGTAACAACAATAGAGAAATATAATGAGGGATGACATCAGCTTTGAGGTAATAGAGAAGGATGTTAAATGTTACTAAGTGATGAGACAGTAAGATTTGCAGTAGGGGAGTAATAAATCCATCTGGATACCAGGGAGGAGGAGGATGCAATTTGCTGCAATGTGAGCAATGGAAGACAGCAGAAGATGCAGCAAGGAGGACAGTGACAGTGATCCTGTGCTGTATCTGCTGAAGTGCAAATAGCCAGTGCATTGACAAATGTGTCAGCTAAAAGGGCACTGGAGAAAAATCAACTTGGTGCATGTTACAGACAAAGCAGCAGCTGGGCTTGGCAGCAGCTTCAGCATGTGAAGAGAAGGAGAGAGGAGACAAAATGTGCCTAAGTCTGAGAGTCTATTTTTGCTCTCTTACTCCAGGAATAATAATGGTGCAGTGTTCCTTTAGTGCCAGTTGCAACCTTTTACTGAGATTGCTTTGACTGTAATGGCAGCAAGAGATGCCAGGAAAAGAAGGTAATGTAACTTTTCTTTTCCCTTGACTTTTTCCAATGTCACAGAAAAAGAAATTTGCATAACTCAAAAATAGAAAATATACATTTTCACCAAGGATCATTTGAGTAACACAAAACACTTAATCTTAATTGAAAGCAGCAGTTGTTCTAAACCATGCACACCATGGTAAAATAGGATTGAAAGGAAATTTAAAACCCGCCTCTGACACTGGAGAGACATGTCCAACAACAACATACCGAATGAACTATTAGAAAACAACTGACATAAATCCTTTTTGATTCCATTTGGAAACAAAGGTAATTATTTCCTTTGCCTTTAAAGCAGCATTTTAAAATTGTATCTCTCCCTGACAAACACAAAACCATGTAGAAAGTGGGAAAAAAGTGGTCTCAGCTTCCAAAGCTGGAGCAGAAGTAGTTTTGACTGGCTATGCAGCACGAGACTGCAGTTCCACGGCAGGAGCATCATGCTGAGTCTGCTCACTTGCTTTTTCCTGAAATAGAAATTACAATTTTCTTCCTAGATCTCTTAAAGTATTTTAATCTTTTATTGGATCTAAACACCAGTGCTCACTGTGTTGCTTCAGATACCACCAAGTCTATTCTTTCACTGAAGGCTTCAGTCCTGTGGTACGGCACTTCATGTATTTACAGACATGTTGTTTTTTTTTTTCTCCAGCTCTTTCATGCTGCCACAATAACTCCTCAAAACAAGAATATTGACTCCACTATAGTGAGTAGTCTTCCTTTATTTGTTTTGCATTGGTATTACCTCTCAAGTAGCTACAGAGCTGGTCTGTCACTACTGGGTATGAAAGAAAGGGGAACCAGGCTTACTGTGTTATATCAAGAACTCCTAGTTGTGGATTGCACATTGTGTCATTCCCTTTGACTTGCTTTCTCCATGCATTCAGCTTACACAGCTGGCAGGGATGCCCAGAAACTGGCAATAAACCAGAGTGCCACATAACACCTTCTGATCTGCAGTACTACAGATATCGTTTGTGGGAAAGCAGAGAGACAAACCAAAGAACTGGCATAAAAGTATTCTTTTCATTTAAGCATGTCCAATACTTTATGAAAACAAGGAAGTATGGTTATTTATATTTCACCACAAGATCTGAAGGACATAACAGACTAAGCAGCACATCTGAAGAACTGGAGTTACAAAAATTTCTTACTCTGCCTAATAAAATTCTGGTCCCTACCCAAGGAAGTGTCACTCCAAATGCCTCTTTGCTGTTTGAATCCAGTGTGTGCTACAGAAAAAACGTTGAGGTTTCCTTAGGACTGAGTAGGGCAGGTTTTCCTTAAGTCACATAAGCACTGCCAAAGATGATGTAGCAATGCCTACATGGCCTTTGTGCCATTGGCCTGGCCTGGTCAGAGCCCAGACACTGCCCACCTTTGCCACTGCCTCCATTAGTGTGTTGCAAGAGCCATTCCACAGGAAAAAATAAAGTAGGTCAGTGTTCAGAAATTTAATTACAGACGACTAGTTGTCAAGAGTAAATAATTTCAAAATTCATTTTAACACATGAGTTTGCATAATTCTAATACATTATTCCTTTGTCTCTAAGTCCATTTCTGCAGAACTTGGATAAAATAGGAGGATTAAGCTTAGCAAATAGCCCTGATCTCATTTCACCAGTTTTGAAAGGTGTGAAGTTTTCTGCCTTTTCCAAGAGTTATGTCTGATTTTCACTTATGAATTAGTGAGGAGAGAGCCAAGCACATTCTTCCATTTCTCAAGTTTTATACAGTCAATTATCTTTCTTTGTGAGCAAGGGAATTTCAGACTGTTATATACTAAGGAAATGTTAGTTAGCCTGTATTTTTCTTTCATTTTCTCTCCCCCTTGCTGCTTTTGCTAACAACTTATTTTTTAATTGCTATATAGTGAATACACTGGAGATATTTATTTATTTTTCTAGCAGTTGTATGCATGCTTTTCTTATTTGGTCTGTCAGTAGCACACAAAAAGGTATGTATACACAGAAAATATGACATGACTGGCTCCAACTTCTCGTACAGAAAAATATTCTCTGACAAGATGCATGAGCCAAATGCAAAACAAAGAGAAAAAACCACATTTTTCAACTTGAAGAACATAGTCTCTATCATTTATGAAAGTTGTCTACATTTCTAAGTCTTTAAGACATCCAACCACAGAAAAAGTCTAAGGTCAGTGCTTTGTAAAGCTTCAAGAAACCTAGGCAAATATTTAGCATTAGTGCAAGGGATGACCAAAAATCCAGTGACTTCATCCCCATAATAGAAAATTAAAGCCTTTTTTAGCCTTAAGTTGACATTTGAATTAATACAGCTTTCATTTCTTGTTATTTCATATAAAGGCAAATGAGCAATGTCAAATACTATGGAATAAGGTGATTTGCACATATATGAGGATTGTCAAAATGCCACACTTCCTAAAGTAAGCAACAAAAGGTGAGACAGAGCAGGAAGAGGAAAAAGGAAATCCTCTTATTCTCAATATCATGGTCATTTCTAGAGCCAAAACTAACCATTGTTAAAACCCAGGGATGTCAAATAAAGGATGGAAAAGAGCAAACCTTGTATCTTCATGCATCTCTTAGGTTTGCAAACACCAAAAACTAGTAAGATATTTAAAATAAGAAAATAAACCAAAAAACCCACAATTAACAAACAAAATGAAACCAAAGACACAAACTTCATCTATTTGAAAAATAAGGTCAGCCCTGGAAATGCAGTAAAAGTCCTGCTTAAAGTAATTTTCTCAAAAGCTTCTTCCAGTGAGAAACACTTTTTCCTATCGGCTCCACTTTTTCTTCTACTGTTTTTCACCAGCTGGCACTTAAAGCACCCAAGGATCTGAGGTTTTGATGGCAAACTAAAATTGTGATTTTAATTCCTTTAAATGCCTTGGGAATGCCTCTCCCAGGGTTGCTTATCCCAACTCCTTCCTGAAAGATCTAGCTTCCCAAAGAAATCCTTTTTCTTCAAAGGAGAGGGAGGTATAGAGCCTTGAACAGAACTATGTGAAGTGCTTCAGCCTCCCACCATGGGCACCCATCCTCCCAAGTGGAACAAAGTTTCAGCCACAGTTTCACCATGGAACTCATGTTTACCTCATTCTTGATGTTTCCCACAGTTATCTATATCTATATTCCCCCACACCGTGATTTGAAGTAAAGTCCTCTAGATCAGCTTCTGGGGAAGAGTCTGGCAGATAAGTTCCTTTTTATTTCTGTGTATACAAGTCTCCAAGTCTACCACCAGAAGACAAATTTGAAGATTTCCTCAGAGAAGGGCAATGCATCATAAAAAATCTTAGAGGTGGCAGGATGTTTCAGGGGGTTGCAGACCTCAAGCCATCCTCTTCTGTCAGCTGCTCTAGAGCCCAATCCAGTTGTTTGTCACAAACAACAAACAAGCATGCTTTGGCACCACAGTCAGTGCTGAGGTACAATTCCCAATCTAACACATGCCACTGCTTTGCAATAACGCACTGAGATGTTGCTGTTCCATGTTTCCATCAGCTAAAGGACAGCTCTCCTCCCACGCTAATTTTTTCTCTCTACCTGGGAGTGTAACAGAAATAGAAACTCCTCTGATTGCAGAATACATAAACTGCCCACCGCCTTGGGTTACTGTCTTTTTGCTGTTAATAGGAGCTGGCACAGCCTCATGGATTCACACTCGCATATCCTGATGCAGAGTTAGCAGCTTCCTTTCACAAAGGAAGACTATAGCACATAATGCTGTTTTGGTGGACTGATACCATTGTTTCACTTTTAATAGATACCCCTGCAAAGGGAATTGTTTCCACTCCTGTTGTTATTAAAAACAGGTTAGACCAAAAAGCACATTATATAGAATGCTGGTCACATGAAGAATGGCAAAATTAGTAGGGCAACTGTTTTAAAACACAGGCTGTGCCCACTTTCCCTCAGCTGAAGTAAAGAGGATTAGCAATTCTGAAAACCTGACTACTTCAAATGAGGGGATTTTCAAACAGCATGTCCCTATGATGTTTGGGAAGCCTGGACGAACTAGACCAGGGAAAATTTCGCATAAAGACAGACAGCATGGCCCTGAGGAAGCAGACAGCTGTGAAGGAGAAAGAAGGAATTGCTGACTGGCAAAGATCACTTTTTTTTTGACTTCGCCATTAGTAACAGAAGGCCATGTTTCCTTACACATTCATTTTAAACACTAGCCAAGGGGCACTCCAGCTTTCTGGTTGTTTTGTTGTTTTCAACATACAACTTCCAAATCCAGTTCCACTTGGTTTTCCAAGTTGGCATGACAGAAATGGGTCCCTGCGAGATATACTATAAATTATGGCAATTTCAACAAACTAAAGAATAGTTCTTATAAATTGAACTAAGCTAGCATGTATACCCATAGCTGGTTAAACTACAGGGAACAAAAATCCAACAGTCTAATGCAGGCACACTGCAGTTAGAAGCTTACTTAGCATTCCATTATTTTCTCTGTAATATAGTATTAAAAGAAGGACTCATAACCATTGTATTATTAATTTTACCAATTCTGGTCAATCAATAGATATGTCTAAGGCTTTATAACAGAATATGGAATTGAAAGTAAAGCCTTGATTACATTTTTTGGGAAGCCTCTCATTATCACTAGAGTTGTGCCAAGCAGGATGGGTAAAACCCTAAGAATAGACAGAAATTTAACTATCAGTATTTTAAAAGACTTATGGCAGGACTTCTACATAACTCTTACCAGTAGTTGTCTCTGCAAGCAAAGGTCACCAGCTTTTCATCCAGAGGGCTGCTGATACCTTCAAATTCCTGAGTTAAATTCCTTTTCCTCTATCTGGACCCATAAAAGTTTCTCTTCAGCACAGTGGCAGAGCAAATGGGTAAAGTGTTGTGTCTTTATGTGATAAGCCCTTGCAACAAAAGTAGATAGTTGATGAGGGCTTGCAGTACTGGGAAATTTTTTCCGTAATTATTAAAATAATTTTTGTGGCACTATTTACTTGGAGAGGCTTACCACTTGAAATCCCTACACGCATAATCAACACATAGAAATTAAAGCCATTGTTCAGGATATGGGGGAATTAAACCCAGTTTTCTTCTTTACCTAACAACACCACCTCATGTGACCCTGGCCCAGGGACTCTGTTACTACTCAGAGAGGATTATTCTTGGTAGGGAAGCCCCACTCTGCCCCTCTGACCACTTCACTTTGCATAGGCTGTTCAAAGATGTAATGCAACAAGGGTTGTAACCCAGTCTGCTCTTCTCCCATCAGATGCTTTGTCCTTATCATTATTAGAGCTATAAGTTGAAATCCTCTGAGGTAGAAAAGAATTTGTGCCTCCTATACCCTGTGTGCATAAATCACTCAGCTATCATGTAAAAGAAGATAATATCCTCCTTTAAAAATTCTGCCTTTTTAGACTCTCACCTTTCTTGCTGCTTCTTACAAAAACTTCAGACAAATCATTATGCTTTGGATACAGCAGATACCTCTTGTCTACTGGATTTTTTTTCTTATTTTATTCTTTTAATATCTTCTTTTCAGCAAACCATGAAGTCTAATTGCACCCAAGCATGAAGTTCCACATTATCCAGGCAGTCTTTAGTAGACTGCTGAGGAGATCTATGGAACACATAACCAGTAAGCATCTTAAAAGAAAGGAAGCACAATTGTGTCTCTCTGAAATCCATGCCCAAAACCCAAAAAGACAGAGAAACCTGTTTGAATTCAAATCTGTTCAATCCAAAATCTTCAAATCCAGCAATAAAGAGATCCCTATGGTGATACTTTACATAGATTTTTAAATACAGATGTGTATTATTTAATTTATTTTGTTTAGGGTAGGTAACAAGATAAAATCACAACAAGCACACAATATTTAAACAATATTATGCCATTTTTTAGATTGCCAGAGAGAGCACACTGATGAGGAGTTGACTAAGAGGGCTCACCTTGTGTTATACAAATTAAAATCAACCCAAACAAAACCCTCAAAATTCAACCCAAACAAGAACCTGCCAAGCAAACAGGAAATGCAATCAAGATAATAAGATGTCTTAACATAAGAAAAAAATGCAAACCAAACCCAAAATGCCACCACAACAACCAAAACAAACACCACCCACCCCGCCAACACTTCAAGGATTATATCTCAAAACACTTCAAAGACTTTCTTCCCACACCAAAAATCCTCTTACAGAAACTAGGGACACTTAATGCCACACTAATTATAACAAAAAAAACCCCAACCAACCAAAAAAAAACCCCATAACAAACAAACAAAAAAAACCCCAAAAAACCAAAAAACCCCAAAAAACCAAAAAAACAGATATACATAAAAAGCCTCATTTTAGGTAGTTACAGGAATCCACTTCCATATTTCCTCTAAACCTGCTGTGCTTTTATCCTTTGCTGAACTGAAATTTCTTGGTTTCTGCATTTTATGAGACAGACATGCTTTTAACCAGGGACCACAAATGAGCACACACAACTTTATTAAAAAGACAGTGATAACAGATATTGAACTTAGACAAGTTGCATGGGAGACAATTTACCACATCTAAATTTTTGAGATTTCAGTAATTTGTATTGCTTTGCACCTGAACAACACAATACAGCTAAAAGATTTTTCTGCCAAAAACATTAAAAACACAAGAAACCTTCAAATCTTCTCTATATTTACTGAAAGGGTTCAGGGGAAAAAGAAAAAAGCTAAAAGGATCAGTAAGTATTTATTTTTCTAGACTGAAAATGCTGCAATAATGAAAGACTGAACCAGGGTCATCCTGCAATGAGCTAGAAATAATATTCATGCACTCATGTAAGATGAGGGGAAATGAAATAAAACCCCTGAAAATATAAACAGAAAATAAAATATTTTACATCATTTCAGCATGTCAGTCTGCCAGGCAGACTGGGGCAAAACAAATCCATTGTGGGGCTGCATAAGTAGTTTTAAATAAGCTTTGCTGGAGCATCCACAATAGCTCCATTTTGCACATATTGTAAAACCAGTGCGATTTCCATTGGCAATAATTAATTTCTTCTAAGTGGATAAACTGGGGCAATTTCAAAGCTAGCATAAGCAAATGGAACTGCACCCTGCTATGGAATTGTTCAAAAAAATCCAGCATGCTTTCATTTGCCCTCTTTTTCCTTGGTACCATTTTTCCTGGGGGAAAACTGCCTCATCCAATTACACTAACTGGAAAGATAAGAGAACTAGTAAACCTACCTGATAGTTCTGTTCTGTATCAATTGGGATATACTGCTCAGTACTTTGAGGTTAAGTAAAGCACTGTGTAACATCAGGAGAATCATATTACATTGCTGGAGGTAAAACTGCTTCTAATCCTAACAGAGAGGCTTCATCACTCCTGGTTATCCCTCAGGAAGCAGGGGATAATAACATCAAGGTTGCTTCCCTCCTTACTTACTACACTCAGGCCATTTTAGGTTGCTGAGTCATCGAATAAAATCTAACCCTTCAGATCATCCTTAAAATGTCACACTTAATTAAAATTTTCTTGTCACCTTACTTCTTTGCTATCCTTCTTTCATCAAAAGCAAGCCTAGACATCGAACCTCAGAACAAGTACCTTTTTTCCCTGCTTCCAAAACAAACCCTGGCACAAGGAATATTTATGCTTCTAAGTGATTTGGACATGTCCCTAGTCTAAATGCATTTACTAAAATAACCTTTCAAAAAGAATCAGAAATCCATCTTTTAATTTTTTTTTTATGATTCTTTAAATGATTGCAAGGTACTGCCACACTGCTTCATAGCATCTCTATCAAGAACTTATAAAGGGAATGTTTGTTAAAAACACATATCTAAACAACTTCAGCAGGTTGAGAGAAACAGAGATAAAAAAGTGGAGCAGGGAAGAAAATGTTTATTTTTTTTTCCCACTCCCTTTGGCATTTGTTGAGAGGCTTTAGAGAAATCAATATTCTCAGATTTATAAGGAAAGCAAGCAGGGGCCCCCAAATTTCATGGCCTTTATAGAGGCAGAGTTCCCGTTAGCTCCACTAAGGAAATGTCAGATCATGGTGACAGCCTGCATGAGCAGCTACCCGAGAGCCATCACATTGGCTAAATAGCCCCGAATAGGGGAACTGTGCGAATCATCAGCTGGAAAGTGCTAAGAAGCTGTCAAAAAAAACAACCCCAAACCCAAAACACACACACAGGACACTGTGTTGTTTTAGCCAGGAGTGAATAGAGAAATAAGTCTTCTAGTTATAAATTATTTTTGGTACCACAGAGAAGCGACGTGCCAAGGTGAACTCTAGATAACAGCCCCCTGCAGAGCCAACAGAGGCAGTGACTGCTCTTGCTCACTCACTGGCTGTGAGGTGGCTGGCCATGATGTGCCAAATCTGACTTCAGGAGCAAAATCTTCTCTGCGGGAAACAGTGACTGATGTCTGACCATAAGCACCGTAGTAGACTTATCATAGAGAAAACAATGAGCAGAAATATCGCATCCCTTAAAAAAAAAAAAATCAGAAAGCATTGATTTTCAGCTTAAAAGAAAGAGGGGGAAATAACCAAACTGAGAACAAAATTAATGTAAATGCTTATTAGTTACAAATGCTTTATTAGATCATCTGGGCAAAGTCCACAAAATAGCAACTCCTGAGAATGGTAGTTGGCCTGAGTGCAGGCCAATCAATCCATTATAATTTCAGTGCAAGTTGCTCTACTACATCACATTTGCCAGCTTGGGGTGGGGGGGGCTGTCGGAACCAGAGATCTCTAGGACTGGGGCTTGCTGATGACTTGCAGATATCAGAGATCATGTTCACCATATGCAATGAGATTTGTCAAAATGTCCCACTTTTACAGCACGTAAGAAATGTTCCCTTCTCAGATCAAGTGATTTCCGAGGAGTAGGGGCATCTAGATTGTATATTCTCATAACATCCAGGCTATAAAAACCAAAATTTAAGAAAAATGTTGCCAAGCCAAAACATACTAACTCTCATGAAAATGCAACTCTCAAACAGCACACCGTACCCACCAAGATGTGACAAAATGTAATAGAGTCTTTCCAGAATGACAGACAAATATTTTTCTTTTCAAAAACAATTTTTGTGGTGGGGGAGGGGAGTTGAGAGGAATAGAACCAAGTAAACATATATATTATCCAAAAACTTCACAAAATCAAAGTGCAAAAGGAATCATCCCCATGTCCAGAAGAAGATGGCAGTATATCCTGCAATCATTAACAGCGAGTTTATGGCTTGCCAACTACCTGAACTTTTTCCAAATGCTTTAGCTAGCTCAAATTTGACTGCAGTCCATTTTGGCCACAAATTTAAAAATATGTCCTTCCGTTCATGTATATTGCAATCATTTTGTAAGTGCTAGAGCCAGGCATTACAATTACAACATGCATTACTCAAGCATTTATGTGCTCTATTTGGTTATTTTTATCACATTCATGCATGCAAGTGTACATCTCAAATAATTCAGACCACATCAATTCCAATTCATTTAAAGCACAGAAAACCTCTTTGTTCACTCCAGAAATTAGTACACTAAGAGATTCCTTATCCAGCAATGGGAAACATTTATTGAAATGCCTTATTTTTAAGGCAATCTGTGTTTTTTCTTCAGCTTAACTGGCAGACACAGAACCACAGAATGGGTCAGGTTGGAAGGGATCAGAGTGTGTCATCTGGTCCAAGCTCCGTGCTCAAGCATGTGTCATCCTGTGCAGAGCACATGGCACAGGATTGCATCCAGATGGTTCTTGAATACGTCCAGGGAAGGAGAATCCATAACCTCTCTGGGCAATCTGTTCCACTGCTCAGTCACTATTTACCACAGCTCAGTGAAAGTAAACATTCATGTTCATCATGTGTATTGTAACAAATCTCACTTAAACAGAATTCTGACATTTTCTACTACAAATGCTCGGCTCACCACAGATTCTTCCACACCAGCCATGAGAAATGATATTCTGTACAGTTTTTTCTTACTCATCTTCTCAGTATATATTTTCTTCAGTATTTCCTGCTGAGTATTCTTTTAAAGTTTAAGTCATCTTTTGATATAATAGACAGCCAAGTGTTTCAGTGAAAACAAAACAAAAACAAAAAACCACAAAATATTCCAGGATCAAGCCCCCAAATACTACTGGAGAAGGGAAAGAGACATTAAATAGGTGATACATCTGTCACAAACCAAGTTATCTTAGCTTGAAGGCTTGGACAGTTCATGTTAAAGACAGAGGTTGATTCAATCCATAAACAATTTTCAACAGGAAGTGTTTCTGGAAGTGAACCATCCTCTTGACACCTCAGTCTTTCCTTGTAGGAGAAATGCCCCAGGCCCCTCATCATCTTTGTTGCTCTCTGATGGACCCACTCCAGAGGTTCCACGTACCAGAGCTTACAAACACCTGTGAACCATGATCACACCTCAAACCGCCACAACTCTCTTCATCCCCATGAACTTACCCATAACCAGCTCTTCCTTTGAACAGAAAGTGCTTACCAAATAAATACAGAGCAGGCTAGAAATACAGAAAAGACTGTGAGTTGTATCCACAGTCAAGTGTCTCTCAACCTGGGGCAAAGTATGGGTGCAAAGTCCCAAATTTCCCTTCTTCTGGGTGGATATTCACAGGCTGCCTCTCTGCATAACCAGCTATTTCTCCACAGGTGTTTGATTCAGGAGAGCTGTCCAACTTTGCTGGTGTCACTTCAGTTTGATCCATGGCACATGTAGCTGTGAAAGTGGCTACAATCTGTATTTGGCTAGAGAAAGACTCGATAAACAAAAGCAGGTAGAAATTGGACAAAGCAGCTGTTTAGAGTCACATTTCTGGTTTTGGGTATGACAAATCCTGCAGCATTTCAACAATGACAAATATATTACCTAGCTGTATTATTGCATGTTGCAAAGTTTTGAAATTGTGTAACACAGTGTTATTAAGGAAATATATAAATTGCAAAGAAAAATGCAGCACTTAGAAGAAGATGAAGATCCATAGAGAAAATTTAGTTCTACTGAAGGCAATGGCTCTTTTCTTCTTTTATAAATCCTATTTGTATCAACAATCTCCCTCTTTTTTTGTTTGATTACTGTCAGACTCTATTTTAAAGTCTTACTTTAGTAGAAGGAATGTAAAAAAAATCATGGTTACTTATTCCAAAGTATATCTGAAATACCAAATTCTGTATTCTCTTCATCGGAAATTTGACTAAGCTGCCCATCAATTAGTAAGGATGAAGAGACTTTCATAAACTACCATTGCTTCTGAATCACAGTGCTAGCATTTTCCTCTTCACATGGGTGCAACAAACACAGTATACACTTGACATGTGTTATATAGAAATTTGTGATTATTGATAAAAACAATATGATACACAATAAAATACAGGATGCCAGCCTGATCAGAGCAGCCTTATGAAATGTCAAGTCAGACCTGAAAAGCCCCAGATCACAGAATCAAAAAATCAATAAGGTTGGGAAAGACTTCCAAGATCATCAAGCCCAAGCTTTGAGTGATCACCACCTTCTCAGCTAGACCATGGCACTGAGTTCTATGTCCAGCTGTTTCTTGAACACTGCCTGATGTCTTAACATAATGTAAAGCTTCAATTAAATACAGTTCTAGATCAAATTTTTTATACTGAAGATAAGTATCCCACCCTACAATGAAAAAAACCCCTATTTTTTATGTGGTATAAAGCTACGAAACATAAGAAGTTCACAGGGATGTTGGTAATCCTTCCAATACTTCTTGAAACAGTAATTCACCTATTTAATAAAATTTTCTAAAATTTTGCCATCATTTCCCATCTGTTTCTTTCCCTCCTCCTCCTTCTACTTTTTTAATTAAAGCTTCTAAGGAACACTTATTGAAAGGTCTTTTATCCTCTTATTGCTTTTTAAATTCTTTACCTCAGTTCTTTTATACTCCTCCTTAATCATGAATGCAAATAAAATTCAAAGTGTAATCAGCAGCTGCCTAAGGAGAGCACAGAGCTCTGTTGCCATGGGAACAGCCAAGTCAGTCCTTGACCAGCAGAGGAATCACACCTACCTTTCTGCCTCATTCCTTGTGCCATCCCTCACCCCTTTTGGTTTCCAGCCACACTTGCTTTCCTGGAACATGCAATATCTGACAACAAGTATTTTCCTTTGACCTAATGACAAAGGATAACCAACACAAAGTTCCTTTACATGCAAAACCAACAAGCAGCGCTGGTTTGTGCACTGGTCCCTCACACTGAGCCTTATCCTAGGGCTCATGACTCCTTTTCTACCCTGAGTTGATTTGCCAAAGTACATCATCAATTCCATCAACAGCTCCCATCACATTTTAGGTGCAGCAAGTAACTAGTGATGCTGCCAAAGTAAAAGAGCACTTGATTTTAGTCCAGTTATTAACACGAGATGAAACTAAGCTGACAATACTGCAACATTATACAGCAAATGTTTTCAGTTTGAGAGAGATGCTTCCAACTACAAGACACCTCAGCACCTAGACCTACATAATGACTATTGCTTACTAAAGAGCTCTCAGTGGTGTTTGATCTCTATAAGAAAAGTATATTTACTATTTATATGATTTTGGGGATAACTCTTTAACATCCTGCACTTCCCACTGCTCATTGCTTCGCTGAAGTTCTTGCCATAGTTTGACACTTTGTCAGTGTAAATAGCTCAACCCAGTGTTTCCAATAGAGGGATAAAAATGTCACTGCATTGTTACTGAAAATCTCCAGACAGGGCTGGTTAAGATCCACTTTAGATAAACTGCAAATATCTGTAGTGGAAGGATCCGATAATGATGGCCAGTTTTGTCTTATTTCTACATTCTTCATCACAGCTGGAGCTTTTGCCCAGCATTTGATAAATGTCTGACTCTTCTATTGTTTTTTGGCAAGCATACTGGAACTCAACAAATTGCAAATATGCTTGAGACGTCCAGCACTAATTAAACTTTTCAATAAATAAATGGGAAAACCTTTAATCTCACGAACTCAGAGAGAATCCTCAGGGGACAGCTGTTGTCCTGACTCAGGCAATTGGATATTTATGGCACACACATTTTTCAACACAGACACACTTCTATAGATATATATGTATATTCAAGAAAGCAAATGAAAACAAAATAAAAAATAGAAAAAAAATATTTTTCCTTTTGTTAACCTTTATCTAGAAATGACATTAAATGGTCAAAGTCTAAAATTTCCTCCTTACTTAAGACTTGGTTAATTGAACTTTTACCCCTTGGCACTTGTGCCAAGGCACAACGTGCCTTCATTAAATGCAATAATAAAATATCCCAATTAGCCCACAGTCACCTCCATTCACTCTCATTATGCCAAATCAGTCTCATCAGAGATGTCCCAGCTCAAGTCAGTCTGTTCTAATGAAACAAAAGTAAATCACACAGGGTGCCTCCGCATACCTTTAGGAGAAGGCAAATCTGGAATACACCATGTTCCACTGCTGAGTGAATTTCATTCTGAGACATTCCCAATTATATCCCTGAGAACAGACAGAACCACAGAGAGAACCAGCTTGCTCCTTCTTTTTAAATGGAGGTCTATTTAATTGTATACGAGTCTTTTCCTATAATATCTTTATTCCTCTTCAGTCATTTGAAAGCTGAGTACAAAAGAGAGCAAACTTCTGCAAGGAAGACAAAAAGGCAAGTCCTTGAACAGAACCACGTGCTTTTCATCACTTCTTATAATTAACTGTGTCTCATTAAGAAAGGCCCTTCTGAATAAGCAAATCTTGACACACACAAAAGTGTTTGTTAAACATTGGCTACATAAAGCCAATGAAGCATAGCATAGATCTATGTTGTCATTATCGGTTGTAATTTTTCTGGGCATTGTAAATTCAGTTTGTCTTTTGAAACCTCCACCGCAGCAACAAGGCTTCAGAAGTTTATTTGAAAGTTTATCTTATATTCTGCAAAGAAGACAACAGGGAAATTGTAACTAGACGAACCTAATCAAAGTAGGAGATAAATGAAAGATAAAAAGCTAGAAAAAGTCAATCTGTGAATAAATTGCTCTGACACCCTATTAAATGACACTTGTTTTGGCACAGTGTCTTCTTGGCTTTATGCCAGGTGCTTACTCCAAATAAAAATATCATGTATTGGTATAAGACTTTATGTAAATATGAACACTAATATAATCTAGCAGATTAAGCTAAAATTGCAATCTCTTGTGGGCAGCCATTGTCTTGATTAAGCAAGACACATAGTAATAAAAAATTAAAGAAAGTTAATTAAGGGCAATGACAGTAAAAGACAACTTGGGGGAAAAAAGGAACAAATGGGAATTGTATAGAGTGTACAACTTCATTCTTAAATTCTCTGATTATGTATGATCCTCCAAAGAAGGAAGTACAAAATATCATCAGATACAAAGTACACCTTGACTTGGTCAGGTTTCCTGTTTTCTGGTAGAGTGGTGGTGATGGGAAAAAAGGTGAAATAGGTTGAAAACACATTTAGTCTTCCAGTTTTTATTTTAAAACAGTAATGCATCAACCTCTCTATATATATATCTGTTTTGTTCAGACAGGGTGAAGCTGGAATGTCCAAACTCTATTAACATTTTCAAAAAAAACAATAAATCCACCTATCTCAGGACAACTGGTAATCACAAAATAAATGAGGTCATGCTGCCCTTCTCTTACAGCCTATGATTCTTTTATATCTAGAACATTAACCATGATAAAACATGATGTCTGTATCTACAATTATGCCAACACTGCCTCTGGAGGGCCTATGAGAGCTTTTTTTCTCTTACTATTTACCATGCTGTGTATTTATAATTCATGTCCTTTAATTACGCTAATATATTTTAACTGACGGGTGTTATTGTTGCTCTTATTTTTTTTACTCTCACTCCTGCTTACTGCATTATTTCAAACCCAAACCCAGATGCTCTTGTCTCTCTCCTAGGTATGAAATTTTAAATCAGGTTTGCTTGCAGTCAGGCCTCTGTTAGCACTGTACATTCCATGCTCTTGTGAGCAGACACCCAGAGCACACCCAGCTCTTGCCATGTCTTTTGCCATCCTGATGCTGTACACTGCCTAAAACCAGTCCTGTGGGAGCACCCTGAAGTTCCCCACATTACAAAGAAACTCATGAAAAGTACACCACACAATGCCTTCTGGAAAGCACCTGCAGCTCCATTTGCATGACAAAAGTCAGTGATTTACTCACTGTGCACAGTACCTAGAAACTAAACCCTTTGCAGCAGGTTGAATCCCGATTTCATCGGTTTGAGGAACTGACACTCTCTTGGGTTGTGTCTTGGTGTGAGAAAAGGAGGTAGAAACACCATTTTTCTTTCATTTGAAGCATTCTTTTGGTGTTCTTCCAGAAGACTAACTCACATGTCATTTAGCTACTGGATGGAGCTAAAGTTTAAAAAGTAAAGTTCCATGTGTAGAGTAATAACCCTCTTTTTATTGTCTACTTGCACCTGACAGATGTGAAAGGTGCATTGTTCCATTCCCTTCAGTATTTTCATGTGTTCTGAAAACTTAAAATAAATGTGTGGGGCTGTTTTCAGAATAAATCTGTTTTTAATTTCTACTAGGGCTATGCTATGGTACATTACTCCTAGAAATATCTCAAAACCATTTAAGGTATCTCAAAGTAAGCCACAAAAACAAAATTAATGACTTGCTTTCAGTGCATTGGGATGGCTATGAGGTGAATCAAGAAAAAAATATCCTATCCTTTTCTTTTTTAAAATTTATTTTAGGGTAACTGCACTGTGCCCTTTGAAGGTAGTTTTAGTTCAGTTAAATCTCTCAAATGTTTATTTCCATTTAGTTTTTTAGAGAATCATCTGCTTTGCCCTGTAAAATCTGAACAGAAAAAGCCTCCATCTTGCATCAGAATGTGAGGCAGGCTGTGAAGAATAAACTCTTAAAAATGAAGTCAGAAGGTAATAATTACACTTTTGCCTGAGTAAGAGATCAAGTTACCTCACTGTTGTTATACCACTTCGATTTTAACTTCTGAAACAATTTTGCTTTCCCTGACAGTACCAAAATAAGCCAGTTATTCTTTTACTCTAATAGCCTTCAATTTTTCTCTTGAAATAAAATGTCACCTTAAAAGCAAAGACTAGTTTGATGAAAAATTATTTTGTTCTATTTTTTCATTTCTAATCAAGCATGTCTCTACAATGTTAGCATGAAATTATCTTCATCCTCCAGGAGGAATCTGCATTGAATGAATTGTTTTAAAAATAATGTATCTATTGTTCTGACTGTGAAAAGGAGGATGGTACAGTACTCAATTTTGACTGCAAAAGGATAGTGCTGCAAGGTACTGCAATATTTTACTTAATAAATAATTGGGATATTGCTTCAGGCACCATAAACCTGATTGCAAGGTCAAATTGAAAAACCCCAAGCAAACAAACATGCAAACCAGAAACAAAAACTCACATTCCAAACACTCAACTTCAAATCTGCATTTGGCAACTTAACTGACTGATTCACAAAAAATTGCACCTTTCATTTCTCTTTTATGGCTGAAAGCTGCTTCAGTATCAGACATCGTTTCCCTTTTCTTCTTCCCCAGAATGAAATAGGATGAAAATATATTTCACTCTCTGTGACTAAGAGAGCTCATCATAAACACAAGCCATAACAATGTTAGAATGCCTAGTAAAGCAGTATAGGGTTTCATTGCCATTGCTGGGAGTTCAGAGCTACAATAAGCACAACCAATTGCAATGTAATTAGCCTAAGTAATTCCAGTTTAACAAGTCTAGTTCTTTTAAATTAAGATTTTTTTTTAGCCACTTTTTAAAGTCAGAGTTGGAATTATTTGATTTAAAAGAATAAGGGAACACATCAGTATCATAAGTTTTGAGCATTTAAATGGCTTTTATATACTCCACCATTATTGCCAGCATGTTTCATCCTGGGTTTTGATACTCTTAGAATTGAAAGCTCTCATCTATGTGGGGGAAGACCAAAGAAATTTATCTGTATCTAGTTTAATCTGCCTATAAAAACTGCTAGTATTTTTCCATAGTGGTTGCTTTTCTAGGTTTCTTTTTTACATGCTTAGCTGTTCTCTTCAATAACAATGTTAGTCTGTTGTTCAGGAAGCAATGCCTGAACATGAAATATCACAGATCCGATTGGTTTTAATGTAGATAAAAGTGTGGTACTGTAAAATAAAAAATAAGTTGTAGTACCTTCAATAAAATATATTTATGACTCAAAACCAATCCTTGCAGATAAAGCTTCATTAGAGCTGTACTTGCTTTAACGGGAAATTAAAGCAGTATTTAAGCAATAAAAGTTTCATTACAAGTTAAAGAAGTTAGAAAAAAAACAACCCTAATGACAAATGAAACACATCCAGCAAATACACACTGTCTTTCACCATCAGAAACGTTTTAATTTTCATTCCATTAGTAAATTTTATTTTGATTGAAAGATTTCTTGATGTATCTCCATTTCCCAAAAAGCTAAATTGCAGAATATGTAACTTCACAATCATGTTAATGGCTATTTCCATAGAAAGGGGGATTTTTTTCATCTCTCCACTTAACATGGAACCATAGAAGTTACCAGGCATATACATAAAATAAATATTATTTATAAGAAATTAAGGCACACCAAACCAATCAAAGGACATTTAAGTGAACAGACTGTCACAGTGCCAGAGTCACTAATGAAACTGCAAAGGACAGAAGTAATTCTTTCACATCATGATGCAGAAAGAAATAATTTCTGGTCCAAGGGAAAGATCTGGACCTGACCATCAGGCACTGACTTCCATAACACTTTTTGAACTGTTAGAAATAAATAGGTTTGTAGCTTTCTGTGCAATATTCCTGGATTATATATACCTGTTAGAATGCTCTGCTGAATCAGGCCCCTTCAGCACTTACAAGCACTTAGAGCACTGATCTATGAAATGAAAACAAGCATTTCAAGCTACAAAGAGCTAAATCTTGCCTGGTATATTAAGAAAATCTAAAGAAGAAAAAGCAAAAACCCCCAACCAACCCCACACAACAACAAAGATTAACCAACAAAACAAAATCCAAACCCCATAAAACCGAAAACAAGCAGTGAAAGAAAAATGAAAGGTAAGTCCTTCAAATCACTAGAAAGATGATTTTCTTCCAGTCAAAGCTGTTAACTGCTGCTGAGAGTTATGTAAATATTTATGTAAATAAGCATAATCACCATTGGGCCAGGGAGTTCATTGCTGTAAACAATGCAATGATTTAGAACCCTTCAAACAGAACACTTTACATTTCTTTTATACTGTATCTTATACGCAAATTTACCTGTGTTTTCTGTTAAAGCATAACATGATGAAGAGTCCAGCTCAGAAAAACAGCTGAATGGTTTGGGTTAGTTGTTTTGTTGGGTTTTTTCTCCATAAAGGATTGATATGTTTTTACATTTCAGTCTATTATGCCTTCAACCACTCCACAAATATTTATCCAGTGTACAAAAGCTTAATACACTGGTTTCCCTTTTATCTACAAGTCTAATGGCCTCTGAAGTTTACACGTCCAACCATTTAAGATCATTCCCCATGCTGGCTCCTTGCTCAGCTTACCAAATTGCAGCTGCCAGTGAAAACGGTCACACTGATACAAAGCACCATGGTCAGGGTTCATGAGTGACAGTTTTACCCCTCTCTTGTGACAAGTGATTATTGTGGGGGGAATGAATAAACAATAAGCTAGGTACTAGAGGTTGTATTTCCCACTTTATTACTCAGTAATTTTCAGGTTATATTTAATTAAGGCAAAAGATGTTACTTCTAACTTTAAGAAAATGATTAGGCTATAATTCTTCCCCACACCTTTAGAAACACATCCAACCTCCATGGTTTTCCTCAAATGTCTGAACTATGTACTATAAGAAAGAAGTTTGTCTTCTCAAATAACAAAAGAAGCAGCAAATTTACTTGAGAGACTTGACTGAGTCAGAAGTGTCTTACTCTTAGAGATAAGGATTTTTTGGGGTACATTTTGGCCACCCTAGATCAACATCTTACTCAAAGGAAGGACACAGCACAACACACCTTAAAGTAAAAATGGTATGCATGCTTATATTCTGTCAGAGAAAATGTAACCCTGCTTAATCCCAGTAAAACATCTGCAAGGCACTGACAGATAGTGAAGTGCTTGAGGTAAGAATGAATACCTTGGAAATTAGTGCTTGACCGCATATTTTGCAGAAGACAGCCTAAAAACAGAATCAATCTTCCCTACATGCACCATGGGGAAACCCTTTGCAAACATTGATGCTATTGTAAGTACAGTACTTAATGCTTTCCTAGTTTATGTTTGATTTACAGATAAAAATGTTCTGCAGATTTCTCCAGCTGTGCTCCCTTCACAGATTGTGAGATGCTGCAATCTGTTGGAGAGCAGCTGTTAGTTCACATGTAGTTTTATTTGCATCAATGTAAAATAGCAGCTTGCTCCATGAATAAAATATGCTTTCTCTTTGCCCCATTCTGGTGGAAAAATTTATCTATTTCATTTAGTTTTACATCAAAGAGCTTTATTTTTAAAGGAGACTATTCTATTCTAAATTAAAAGTTATTTTCAATTATGTATTTTAAGATTCTAAAACACCCATGTAGTCTTTTTGGAATGGGTAGTATCTTTTTTTGCTCTGAACAGAGAAAGCTTTGTAAGCAGATTTCAAAATATGTTCAGTCAATACTATGTTTGCAAAGCCAGCCTCCAAGCCATTCACCACCATGATCAAATGCGCAGTAGTTTTCAGAATTATATGTATAAATGTGGTGCTCCCAACAGCATATACATAATTGCATAATGCTTTGGAAATTTTCAAGCTTTCAGTGGCTAATTTTAAATTAGGGAGATATTAGTCTAGGGAGATATTAATGATGATCCCTTATCCCAGTGCCTCATGCAAATCAGCATCCAATTTCAGCTGAGATAAGGAATCCATAGGAGACCTGTGAGACAGACTCTTAAGTGATTAAATCACACTTAAATTGGATTTATGCCTATCACATTCCAGTGGGACTGACCTCCCACACTCGCTAATATCTGTTCAAAGAGAGGACCTTGTGTACAAGGCCACTGATCAATGCTGTAACTTCCCTGGATTTTCAGTCTCTCCCATCAAACTCAGTTGGAAACCAAGGTCCAGTCAGGAACCTGAAAAACACTCCAAACAACAGCTCCAAAAGGCTGTGGGCTATTTCCTGTCCTTTGTCTGAATGCTTTCAAAAAAGCTCTGTTTTGTAGAGAACATCCATCCTATTGGTGTCTTAATTTTTTTCTTCTTTCTGTGTTAGGTTTCTTTCTTAAGTCTGCCTTTTTTTGGTTTAGATTAAAAAAAAAAAATTAAATACACTACTTCATAACTCCTTCCTCAGTCAAGGAAATGTTTTTTGTAAACAACATAAAGCTTTTTTTTTTGTTCAGAGATGTTGCAGGACTTCTTTGTTGTTGTTGGTTTTGGTTTTTAACTTTTGTTTGGGGTTGCTTTTACTTCCTTTTAGTGCTTAAATGAGTTTGCTTAAATATAACTTCAGATCATGCTTCCACTCACAGCTGCTGCATGACAAGAGTAGCTGAATTCAGATCATCTGAGTTCATTAAATTTTTTAAAATTCAAGACGAATTTTTTCATGAAACAATTTTAAACGTATAGAACACTTCCTGCTTGTATAAATGGTATTTCTCAGGAGACCCTGACATTTGAGGGCAAAATTAAAACATGACCTTTACTGCATCCTCATTTACCTTTCCCCTAAATATTGCAAGATGGGCATAGGGAGGAACCATCCAGTATGTTTAATTTCAGACACAGCTCTCAAGAAATACCAGACTCCAAGGAAAAAAAATCAGTTTTTTTGAAAATATTTCAGCATACCTGCAGCCAAACACAAACATCAGCATCTTATTCTTTTCCATATGAAATAAATCACAGCTTTATCTGATTTCATCAGGCACTCTGTAATGTTTCTTTTATTTTTTAATACCTCCATGCTACCTCTCAGATTGTAATTGCTCTGCCATTCATGAGATTACATCTTTACCAGCTAAAGCCTCACCAGCCTTTACAATAGCTCCCAGATAGTTTCCACAGATACAGCGCACCAACCATTTGTCATTTTTCTGCAACAGCTGAACTTTCAGATCAATTACAAAAGGAAGCAGTGATAAAGTAAACAAGATATGTCACCAGTTTGGATTCCAGGAACTAGATTTTGCCACTCTGACAAATACCATTTCTCTTCCCCAAGGGACATAACTAGGCTATTCACAAAGCAAGACACCATCTAACCCAAAATGGGTTAAATACCTGACTCCACATAAAATAGAATAATTAAGGTTGGAAAAGACCTTTAAGATCATTAAGTCCAGCCATAAAACAAACACTGTCATCCCTGTATCTTCACATATCATATGTGTATATACAGTATATTTTTAATCATGCATCACATATCTCAGTTACATGTGGGTGTCCCTCCCTTCTCCCAAATTACAAGTGACAGGATAAGAAGAAGCCTCAAGTTGCACCAGAGGAGGTTTAGCTTTGACATTAGGAAAAATTTCTTCCCTGAGTGTGTTGTTAAGCATTGGGTCAGACTGCCCAGAGAAGTGGTTGAATCACCATTCCTGGAGGTATTTAAAAAAAAGTGTTGATGGGACACTTGGGGACACGGTTTAGAGGAGGACTTGGCAGTGTTGAGTTAACAGTAGCACTCCATGATCCCAGAGGTCTTTTCCAACCTAAACAGTTCTATGATTCCATGTACCAGAGCACACACATGGACCCTCCAAACATCCAATTCCCATTCTTATAATTCCTTCACTTGCATACAGACCATGAAACACCTATTCAGCTCTGTGGCTGGGTGCAGAACCTTCCATGTTCACTTGAGCCTCACTTGTCTCCAGATAGATTCTCAAATGGATTTTAAAGAGACATTAGCACACTACTTTGAAAAAAGACACTGGAAAGTTTGGATCTCATTATGGAATACAAATTGGAAAAGAGCATTAACTTTCTGCCCATTTCCCATTAGGTATAATGAGCAGATTTATCTTCTACTTCCATGTGCTTTTTCCCTCAAGACAGCAGGGAGTATACCAAGATAAGTATAAAAAAGCTCCATGTTTTGAACTTATTTTAATTTGTTGCCTGAAAAAGTTCCTGAAGCAGAGTGCCACTGCCTAAGGATCATTCTTTTGTTTCTTTAGACACTCCCTGAGGTGATTTAATGGACTTTTCCCTATATAACCTCCACTGAAGTACTGTGAGAAAAAGTGAATAAGAAGTTGAATAATTCTTCATCTTGTTTTCAATTAAACAGTTGTGTTTGTCTCAAGAATCCCATTCTATTTAAACTCTGTGTGCCTAATAGCTGCTGACTTCAGCCACTCTAAACTTCAGCTGACCATCTTTTTAATAGTATTATGTTTGAAAAGTAAGTAAAAAAGTCTCATATGAACCCAATTGCATACTGCCACCATGGATTTGACATCCCATTGAAGTATCTATAAAAAGGCTTTTTCCATTTAATCACAGTGAACCTTAGTCTACTAGCAAAAAGTCAGTATATTCAGCTCCCTGTCCCTACAATGATTCCCCAAAGAAATACACTCTAGCATAAACATATCAGGTGCAATGTTGAAATTGATAGAATAGCCAATTAAAACTGTTAAGTGTAGTGGGAACAAAACATTTTGGTAACCTTAGTCAAATAGTGAAGGATAGGCTTGCATTAAGGCAATTGGAAGTGGTCAATATGTCAAGTAACAGGAGGTAAAATATGAGCTCACATACTGAGTAAAAGCACTGGAAGGCAGACAGAAAAACTAATACAAGTAAGCCAAGGTTTATGTTACTCAGAATATAAAGATAAGTCAAATGTTTTTACCAAACTCTTTTCTCACTCTCACTGCTGATTCTTGCTGCCATATTTCTCTGCCTGCAGTATTCAGCCAGCATGAGCTACAGAAAGAGAGCTACAGCTCACTGAAGCAGGCTCAATGACCATAGCTCCTGTTTTCATTTTTCCAGAGTTACCCAAGTTATTTCTCATTGTTAAGGACATAGCTGCTAAAAATAACTAAAAATTACAGTAATTTCACGACTATAAGGCGCACCCTTTTGACTAAAATTTTCCCTCGAACCCGGAAGTGCGCCTTATAGTCCGGTGCGCCTTATCTGATGTACAAAGCGGCGAAATTTGCCAAACCGGAAGTGTGAGCTGAGAGCCGTGGGGGGAGCCGGAAGTGCCACTGCAGCCGGCTGGGGGCGGGCCCGGAGGCCCGCGACACTGCCCCTGCCGGGTGGAGGCGGGCCAGGGGGACCAAGGCACCGCCCCTCTCCGGTCCAGGCAGTCCTGGGGCCTCATGGCTGCCGGGTGAATGTGGGCTAGGGAGGCCGCGGCACCCGCCTTCCCGGGTCCAGGCAGTCTCGGGAGCCCATGGCTGCCAGGTGAATGTGGGCAAGGGGGGCCGCGGCACCCCCATTCCCGGGTGGAAGCAGTCCCAGGAGCCCATGGCTGCCGGGTGAATGAGGGCAAGGGGGGCCACGGCACCCGCCTTCCCGGGTCCAGGCAGTCCCGGGAGCCCATGGCTGCCAGGTGAATGTGGGCAAGGGGGGCCGCGGCACCCCCATTCCCGGGTGGAAGCAGTCCCAGGAGCCCACGGCTGCCGGGTGAATGTGGGCAAGGGGGGCCGCGGCACCCCCATTCCCGGGTGGAAGCAGTCCCAGGAGCCCACGGCTGCCGGGTGAATGTGGGCAAGGGGGGCCGCGGCACCCCCCTTCCCAGGTGGAAGTAGTCCCGGGAGCCCACGGCTGCCGGGTGAATGTGGGCAAGGGGGGCCGCGGCACCCCCATTCCCGGGTGGAAGCAATCCCGGGAGCCCACGGCTGCCGGGTGAATGTGGGCAAGGGGGGCCGCGGCACCCCCCTTCCCAGGTGGAAGTAGTCCCAGGAGCCCACGGCTGCCGGGTGAATGTGGGCAAGGGGGGCCGCGGCACCCCCATTCCCGGGTGGAAGTAGTCCCGGGAGCCCACGGCTGCCGGGTGAATGTGGGCAAGGGGGGCCGCGGCACCCCCCTTCCCAGGTGGAAGTAGTCCCGGGAGCCCACGGCTGCCGGGTGAATGTGGGCAAGGGGGGCCGCGGCACCCCCATTCCCGGGTGGAAGCAATCCCGGGAGCCCACGGCTGCCGGGTGAATGTGGGCAAGGGGGGCCGCGGCACCCCCCTTCCCAGGTGGAAGTAGTCCCGGGAGCCCACGGCTGCCGGGTGAATGTGGGCAAGGGGGGCCGCAGCACCCCCATTCCCGGGTGGAAGTAGTCCCGGGAGCCCACGGCTGCCAGATGAAGGTGGGCTAGGGGCCCCGCGGCACCCCTGCTCCTGGGTCCAGGCAGTCCTGGGGAGCCATGGCTGCCGCGTGAATGTGGGCTAGGAGGGCCACGGCAACCCCGCTCCTGGCTCCAGGCAGCCGCGGGAGCCCATGGCTGCCGGATGAAGGCAGGCTAGGGGGCTGGCAGCAGCCCCGTTCCTGGGTCCAGGCAGTCCTGGGGAGCCATGGCTGCCGCGTGAATGTGGGCTAGGAGGGCCACGGCAACCCCGCTCCTGGCTCCAGGCAGCCGCGGGAGCCCATGGCTGCCGGATGAAGGCAGGCTAGGGGGCCGGCAGCAGCCCCATTCCTGGGTCCAGGCAGTCCTGGGGAGCCATGGCTGCCGCGTGAATGTGGGCTAGGAGGGCCACGGCAACCCCGCTCCTGGCTCCAGGCAGCCGCGGGAGCCCATGGCTGCCGGATGAAGGCAGGCTAGGGGGCCGGCAGCAGCCCCGTTCCTGGGTCCAGGCAGTCCCGGGGAGCCATGGCTGCCGCGTGAATGCGGGCTAGGGGGGCCGCGGCACCCCCCTTCCCAGGTGGAAGCAGTCCCGGGGGCCCATGGCTGCCGGGTCCAGGGTGGCTCGGTGGCTCACGGCACCGCCCCTACCGGGTGGAGGCGGGCCCGGGGGCCAATGGCTGCCGGGTGGAGGCGGGGCCTCGGCCAGCAACCCCACGGGGTGAGCTGGGGGCGGGGCCTCACTGCAAAAAAAAAGTGCGCCTTATAGACCGGTGCGCCTTATCTGATCTACAAAGTTGCAAATTTTGCCGAATCCGGGGGGGTGCGCCTTATAGTCCGGTGCGCCTTATAGTTGTGAAATTACTGTAGTTTTAAAAAGCACCTTTTTATAGAAGTGGTCAGGAAACACAACATCTTCAAGAGCCAGATTAAAAGAGTTACCACACTCATTTCTACTACATTTTTCAAAGAAAATGCATTGATTTTAATTCCTGGCTCCAAATACATCATCTTTTTTGGATGTTATGAAGATTTATGAGACACAAATAACAAAATTTGAAATCAGATGGAATTCAAAGTAAAAAAGATCTTGTGGAACCATTTCCCTTCTGAACTGACTGACATGTGAGCTGAAAAGCACCAGAAAGACTCAAGAGCTTTTTGTGCCCTCTAGTTTAGATTAGACTGTTGTCACCAATTTTCAAGTAAGTTTAAATACAACCACTGATTTATCATCTGCTCTCAGTTTTTTTTCTGCTATTATTATTTAGCAACCAGTTATGCTTTGAAGTGAGCTTCTTGCTAAACAGCAATGTGGCTCCTTAAACTTTGAAAGGCAGATTTGCCCATTAAATAACATATTTCATTAAAATATATTCAAATTATCTTTAAAAATCCCCCAAAAAGAAGAAACACAAACAAAACCAAACAAACAAGCAAACAGAAAACCCCAGAACAAGCTAGACAATCTCCAACCCTCAACACCCAATCAGCCATATTCCAAGATGTTCCGAAGCAGCCCAGCCTCACCCAACCTTTACTACAGCATTGGAGTTACAGATTTTTCCCCTAACCTTGTCAGAACTTAAAATGAGCCCACCCTTGAAACCTCTGTGTCTTTTATAACTGAACAGCTTCTGTGCCACAGACATCCCATCCATCATTTTCCCCAGACCTTGTGCATGACCAAACACATGATGCACAGTTTGGAAAGGATGGCACAAAGGTAAGGCACGTACAAGGAATACACAGTACTAAAGCAAATATTTGCTGCTTTCTGCATTCAGAAATCTAAAGTTCTTTCATCTTATACACTTCACTGAAATTCAAAACCAAAAAAAGCCAGCTTGGCTTGGTAAAATATCTGGCTCTTGTGCCTGCAAGACTGGCGGTAAAGCAGCTGGTTTTGACAGAAGGAAAGAACAAGTCCTGCAGAATTACTCAACTCCTAAACCCATGTCATAGGTCCAGGTTTGCTCCAAAGCTGTCAAGGGACGTTTCCTCCTGCTGTCGCCTTTGCCATTTTTCTGCTGCAGCTAAAGTGCAGAGATCAATGTCAAAGGGAATATCTCAGCAAGCAAAGAAGAGATGATACTGGTTTCATTTCTAGTGGCAAGATTCTGCCACTGTGCATCACAAATAATTGTGTCCTTTACCGTAGAAGACCACGAGGCCATCCAAAAGCTCAGGCACAGCTTGTGGCAGCACTCTGCTTTTAAGAAAGGTCAGTGAGATATGTAATGTTGTACACACAGACAGAGAGGCTCAAAGTCCCTATTTACATTATTTCCAAGGATTTCTTCCAACCATACTGACAAATAGAGTGGTTTATTCTTGTTTCCTTTTTTTCAAATTAAAAACACTACGCAGTAATGCTGCAACGCTACACACAACACAGAGTAAAAATCTGCAAGCAGAACCTGCAAACTATCCTACAAATCCACGTTCTCTCACAAAGTTAATTTAGTAAGGTTCTCACAAATGTTCATGTTTTATAATTAAATGGAGTATAAAAATAATAATATAACCTGGCATAATCACAGTGCTAAAATAATCCTGCACCTGCACAACGAACTGCTTGGTAATCAGCCAGATGTTACATTTTATCTAAATGCCTGTACTACAACACTGGCAATATAGCCGGGTACCGCCTTACTTTTCTTTCTCCAAGAGCAAAGAAGCCCTCAGAGTCCCTTCCATGGTTGATCCCAATGGTTTCACATCAGCTTCACAGTTGTGACTGGCTCTGTAGTAAGCTGGATCTCAGCCAACCTGAAATTACGTCCCAAAAAGTGCAGTGCGCAGCAACAGGAAGGCGAGACAAGCACATGTTTTTCACCATGGAATATAAGGTTACATATGCACCACTACATTTTACAATTCATTACACCATGGATGACTTTTGCAGCTATAGCACAGCCTCCTTCCCCACAAAGGACAGAAAGACAAGCTGAAGGCCCCAGTGGGCCTTGATACTGCAATTAATTAGTTAATATGTCTGCTGCATAATTTAACTAAGTGGAGTAAGAGGTAGCCTTTGGAACTGAGTAGAATTGATGCATTTCCACTGTTAGCAGATGTGAGATGTTATTTCACATCATTCCTTAAAACACATTTTTCCCTTTTTTACCTAATACTTCCATGTCATTGAGCTTTGGTCACAATATTCATTTGAGTAAATATTACTTTTATGGTTTGTAAATGTAGGTAACAAAATCAAGCCTGAAAAAAGGTATTTATCTTCTCAAATGGTCTTTTCATTTTTCACATCCAATACAATAACATACACCCATAATTTTCTTGGAAGACATTTACCCATGACTCAGAAAGCTCCCTGTAATTGAATTATTACAGATGGTCAAAATGATGTGTTCATATCCCAATGAAACCTTCAAAATTTAAGTTATTATTTTTAGATCGTTCCAACCCTTTGGATAAGATCAATCTGAGCAACAGTTTAGTACCAATATATGCTCTCTGAGAAATAGCAGAACACCAGATTTGATGATCTAATAGGATTTTTTTCTCCAGACATTGTAAAAGTTTTGATTCAATGAGTTTTTTACCAATGTCAAGTACCTAAACTAAAGTATTATGAACTTTTGGGAAGAGTCAGTCTTAGTTAAAATCTGTATTCAAAATTATCTAAATAAGACAAACTTGCAGACTGAAGGGTCAAATCCTCATTTAGTAAAGAAAAGAGTCTCAAAATACTGTCAGACTATAAGTGTCAATTTTTCTGGTCCTCAAACTAATAGAAAAATTATGTACACTCTTAAAGTTGTATTTATGCTTGTTAACCAAAAAATGGAGCAATTTGAACCACCTGGGACATTATGTATTTTTTTTCCCAACAGTGATGTGAAGCTGCTCTTTGCCTATTGTAGACTTTAGAATATTTTTATCAAATAGACCTAATGTCTTATTTGCCCAAGGTGGGATTTCATAAGGAAGTTTTGTTTTCAGTAAGTACCTTGTGCTCCATTTCTGAAAACTCTCTGGATTTTCTGGCAGTCCTTACCGCTAGTGAAGCAATGAAAAACAGTAGTTAACTTTTACCTCTCCATCATTCAAAGAGTCTCCCACCTCTTGCTGGCACTAAAGCATGGGCTTGTTATTATCTGCGATTGCCACAGGTATTTCATTATAAAACCAGTATAAATAAAAAGCGTTATTTTCATCCTCAAACTACGATCCCGACTCTAAGAAATATTGAACATAGCAAATATTTATCAGTAAAAGCAAGCAAAACATTTCCTCTTTCCCCTCTGAGTTATTCTTATAATTACACTCAGTTTTAAAATAGCACAGCTTATAAAAGGCAAAGCACACAATTACCAATAAACAGTCTTTTTTTTACACTGTTGCGTCCTTCTGATCTTTTTCACCTCCCTATTACTGATAACAACATTAATTAATGAGCAGGGCCCCCCCCCCATCTGGTTAGAGAGCATGAGGGAATCATTGCTGTACTTACAATAATGAGAGACTGCAACAGTTCAGCAGCTGAAAGGGAGAAGTCCAGCTGCGACATTGCAGAAGCTACTTTTAAAAGCACTTTTAGAAACCAACATCAAACAACAAAAAAAAGCAAGAAAATCCCTGTTTGTGTTTCTCAGGCATTGCCATCGTTGAAATACAAACATACAATATTAATACAGCACAATTGCATGTTATGCAATCACACATTAGTTCAGTCATTTAAACATTTCAGTACTTTGGTACCTGCACTGTTGCTGCCAGCCTCCTCAGTTTCCTGACCTGAAAGAGAGGAATAGCCACAGGAGGGCCCTCCCCTGACAAAACCACTCTGCTCTTACCCAGGTTTATGTATCTGCAGATTTTAGACAGCATTCTAGAAAATATTCAGAAAATATAGAAAATGCCAAATGTCCGCAATAATCACAAAGACTACCATGTTTTTTGGTCCTCCCAACACTGTATTTTGCTCACTAAGACAGTACTTTTCTTCCTTCCAGAATACACAATGGGTTTATGGAGCCCAAATGAATTGGTCAAATCTGGTCATGGCGAGATTATTTTTCTTAAATTTATTAAAAATTCTTTTCTCATATCAGAAACAAAAATCTAAGCAGCTCTTATCTAATGTGTCTCCTGTCATTTCTCATCAAAACCAACAACTCCTTCAAAGTTATTTCATTATCCCTTTTTTTTCCCCAGAAGAATAAAGTTTTCTTCAGTAATTGCAGAAAACCTAATACATTAACACTTCCAGTCTATTTTAAAATATAATGTGTAATGAACTCCATAGGCTGCTTTTGATTACTCTAATAACAGATTATAACTATTTCTTTACTGTGTACTGCAGACTCCGAAACCAATATGGGGTTTTTTTTGTCAAATATGTAAAAGGAGATTAATTTACCCACACTCCTTTTCTCCAGGCTAAACACCCTCAAGTTCCCTCACCTGCCCCTCATAGGATTTGTGTTCCAGATCCTTTCCTAGCTCCACTGCCCTTCTCTGGACACACTCCAGCACCTCAATGTTTTTCCTGTAATGAGGGGCCCAGAACCAGACACACCACTCCAGGTGCAGGGGCATGACAATATCCTTGATCCTGCTGGCCACACTGTTATTGACACAAGCCAGGGTGCTGTGGGCGTTTCGGCCACACTGCTGGCTCATCTCAGTATATATCCATTTTTCTGGAGAGCTTATGGAAATACAGATCCCTCTCAGAATACCTCTCAGATGTCCTCTCAAGTGAAAATTTTCTAGGCATTCCTATAGTTTACTTCCCAGTTTTTAGTAGCTCAATCTATAGAAAAATTTTTGATCTGATACCTCTATCTTTGAATAGCATTGAAGAAAGTTCATCTCAAAGATTTATGGGTTTGTGTGTTGGTTTAGTTTTTTTGATTATTTGAAATTTGAGTAAATGTTTTGACCCAAAAAAATTTCTATCTCCTTATTAATACTTTTACAATACTTGAGTTATATTTGTGATGTGTCTTCCCTTAACAAAAGTCTGTGACAGCTAAACAGAGGTAGTGTCCATATATGTGCAAGAAATGTCATTCATGTCTCCTTCCTTAAAAATACTTTAAAAAATATCACCACCTGAACCATACAGAATATCCATGAGTAAATATGGCACTCGTTCTTTCCTTGTGCACGTATAGTGTAACAGACGATTCACCTGAAGGATTACGTGCTGCCTGCTCACAAAAGATGTAAGTCCCACTTAATGGAAGAACAAGTAATGGTAACACATATAGTTATCTTAAAATTTGTTATTTTGTCCTTATTGCTTAATGTTTGATTACAGGCATTGTCTAGTCAACACTTCCCAAGTTAAGATTTTTACACTTGAATTAAAAAGCATCTGCCCCATAAAAGTTAAAGACTATTCTCTTGTCCTTACTTGTTGTTTTCCTAGCTTACAGGCAATTGGAATGTTCTTACTCCATTTAAAGAAAATCAGATTAGCTTACATCACCCTAAATAATCATTATTAAAAAGCGTTGGCCATGTGGGTAGAAAGTGTTCACATGCAATCAGAACAGAGCTTCTCCATCAATGAGTGTCAGATGTTTTTTCTTTTATTTGCTTTATTTTTACTTTAAAACAAAACCCCTGTGTACAGGAGGGAAACAATCAGAAAACAAAGAACAGCAAGGCCAGACAACATTAAGGAGTACTCTCTCGAGAAGGAGGAAAATGGGTTTGTATTGCATGCAATATTAACAAGACCATTATTGCAGTACTGTCTCTCTTACACTGCCCACATTTTATACAAGACATTGATAATCTGGAAAGATTCAAAATTTAAATTGAAGAAGAACAAGAAAGAAACTTGAAAAGAAAACAAGAAGAAAACTTGGAAAGCTGTTTCCCAGTAACATAATGAGAGAAGCTCCATGCCCTAATTTACTTGAACTATTGAGAATAACAAAAATCAGAGTGTTTGCTCTCTAAACAGCCAGCAGATACAGGCAGAAAATTATTCAGTGAGGCAAGTCACAGATAAGGTGAAGCAGCATTTCTGAGTAGACACACAAAAAGGTAAAAACTTAATTCAAGCCTAACAAAGATTAACATCAAATCTAATTTTAAGTACATGCTGAGAATAATAGTTTTATAAATAATGCGATTAACATCAGTTCAAGAGAGAACTTGGACCAAGTAGTGCCATCTACTTCCTAAAGAAAAACATCTCATTATTAAATGATTGCTCTTGGCAAATCTATGACTATCTAAACAATTTTAAATATGCAGGAGTACTCTAGTAAAACACCTCTTTCCCCTGAACCACTCAATTTTTTTTTCAAACAATAAGCTCTCACATATTTCAGCAAATTAGAAGAACAAAATCAGAAACATATTCAACTTATGTACTTTTGCAGTTGTTTGGAGTTTGCTAGTGATAGGCATTAATATAACAAAGAACAAAATCTGTGACTGCTTCACCATCAAGACACACACTGAGAAAAAAAGCATCATCACTTTTTAGGAGGTCAATATTATCCATTAAGATATTTCTGTACTATCACTACGTGAAAACAACTAATCTATCTGACCTATAAATTCTTTCCATTAAGCTTTTTTTTTCTCCCTGCTCAGAGGAACAGCTTGAAAAGAGTGCTAGGGAAAACTTTTTCACTAAACTCCACAGCCAAAATAAACCTGTTTCTAAGATGTCTCTCTTCTCATTAACTCAGAGTAAACAATTAAAAAACCACCATTGAACTGGACACACAAGACACAATTTAACTGACAAGTATTCTGACTGTTCTGGAAACGATGCCCCAGAAATCAGCTCTAAAATTATTCATACCTGTGATGGATGTATCCCATTTGTCATCATCTGGACTAAAATGGCATTCCCATGTAGAGCTTTATCCCAGCCCAGGGTAGTGCCTCTCAATTCAGTCTGCCTCTGGAATCCTGATACACGAATGTAAACTTTCTGGACACATGAAAAATGGGAACGTGGAAATGACTCGATACAAAAGTCCACCAATCTGATCTTTCTCTGAGGAAGTACGGAGCGCACCAAATACATGGAGGAACAAGGTTGACACAGTCAAGCCCCAGATATTCTTTCAACTTTTCTGGGAAAAACCTCCGCAATAGAGACAAATTTTATCAGTGTGGAAAAGTAACACCTCTCAGGATCGTAACAGTTACATTGGTTCAGACCAGCAAGACCTCACAGCCCAATTCCTTCTCTGCAATTGGCCATTAGCAAGTGCTGAGGGAAGAGGAAGACAAGCAGTTATGCCACTTTGTACTGGAGGGAATGGGATTGGAGAATTCATTCTTTTATATTTATTTCAGGGGAAAAAACAAGCATCACAGAAAGGCATCAAAAAATGTAAATAGTGGGGTTTGGTAATGAGAACTCTATGGCACTCAGTGGTGCAAGTCTTGCATTACTTAAATTATTCCCACATTCACTCTTGGGTTTTGGCATGTATTTGTTGCCTGCTTGGATATCATGAACATAAGCAGAGCAGAGCTGCATCAGAATCCAACAGCATGTTAGCTGCATTAATGAAATATTAAGATTGCCTAATTATAACTCGAGGTCTTTAGCATGTTGCCTTGTCTGTTCCTCTTGCCGAGGTTGGGAGATGTCAGAATTGCAAGCACACAGTGGAAGACTCCAGCTTCTGAGTGTTCTTTATCTACAGTGCTACAACTGCTATCCTGAGTTGCACAGCCAGTACTTCCGATTAGTTAGTGTGGAAATGCACAGCTCTCAAACACAAACAAGTCAGGCATAAGCTTCATTTGTTTTTCTATTAAATTCTTCCAGCAAGCTGACATATATTTAGCAGACATATACTGCCACTTACATTTATCTTTTCAAGTGTTCTGTCCCTCTTTATGGAAATACACATTGGGTATCCTCTCATGTATTTAACAACCTTAACAAAAATGCAAGTAAGATTTCTCTTCACAGCACCATTTAAAAACAGGAATGAATTACCTACTTAAAAGTATAAGTAAAGGTATAACTATGATTTATTGTAAAAATGTGCACTTCACTACTGCTTAACAATAAATATCTAGTTGCAGACTTGCTCCCTAAATAGAGCTGCACATCAACGTCTCTCAAAACCTCACTACCTTCTCTCTCACAGGACTGTTGCAAACTTTATAGAACATTATGCTGGTATCTTAATATCTGAAGCTGTAGCACCAGAAAAGAAACAATTTTCAATCTGTTTTGGATCACAGAACTCTTTTAGTTTATAATGATGCAGCTAAGCACAATGTTTCTTTTAGTAAGAGCCTTAAAGGACTAGTAAAGAGATTCTCTCTGTATACAGTCTGAGTACGACAAAGTCTTTTGCCAGAGACCCTATTCCTTCAATCCCTTTTCTAGAACAGAGAGAAAAAGGTTACAAAGTCAGAACACAGAGGTATCAGGCTTAAGCAAACTAGCTTAGGCACCATTTCAGTCATCAAAACCTTCAGCTCAGCACAGACTATAAAGTAAGAAAAAACCCCATGTTTAACTAACCTGCAATCAGTCCTGTTGCTTTTCAAAATCCTGGAAAAGTTATATAATATCTTCCTGAAGACTGTACATCCTGAATAAATATCATAGCAACATCACACTGTTTTTTTTGGGTTTGGTTTGTCTGGTTTTTAAACAGGTCAACTATGAAATTTTTGATTCTTGTGAATGCAGTAAGTCCACTGCACACAGCAGACAATAAACTTTGACTGTGTATAAGCTGCATCATGTTTTGTACAAAATACAGTATTCTATACACAATTTCCCATTAAGAAAACTGTAAAAATTGTAGTTAAGAACTATTCAACAACAATATTTTTGTGATAACAAAGCACCTTAAGTTCCCACTAAACTCCACTTCACATGGCTTTTCCAAGTATTGTGGGAAGAAAATAATGTACAAAGCTGTTGTTGATGTGTCCAGATTCAGGAGTAATCAAGCACATGATCATGCACTTTGATGAATATGAGTGCCATCCTTTGCCTTAGGAAGTGGCTCCCACAGAGCAAGAGCAGATATAGGCAGCTTTCCATGCAGAAATTCTGTGTCAGAACAGTTTCTCCTTTCTTCTGCTTTATAAGTGGTGTGCTTGCCCTCTCTTTATTGTTGAGGCAGTAATGCTTGGGGTAATATAATTAAGGTGGGGTAAATATTTTTCTGTGAAATTTGCTAAGAAAGGAGGGTTTATTCAGTAGAGTCTAAAACTTCTATAATTTTATGGCTCTTGCTACAGCGTTTAGTTACTTTTCCCAAATGAAATGGAAGAGAACAAATGGAAGATGCCCCACAAGTTCTACAAGTATTATATATTTATGTACCTAGAGGGGAGAAGAACACTTTCTGACTCATTAGCTCTTGATGTTCATTGGAAAAAGGTCTCTCTTTATCAAGATATAAATTTAATGAATCTGCAAAGTAATATCATGTATCTTGGTATAAATTGCACCAGCATCTCAAGTACGTTTTGATATATGAGCAGATACTTTTTACTGTCTACATGGTGATGTTTTTCTGATCTAGAAATGTCATAAAAATTACATGAGGCCATAATACATGAAATTCAGACCAGATCTCAGACTCCAAGTTGTAGCTTATACTCTAAACAAGTTCCTCCCATAGCTAACATATAAAAAGTTAAAAAAAAAGAGTTAAAATGAACCCAGGAATATCTTAACGGTTTCCTTAAGCAAGACACCCTCCTATTTGGTTAAACTCTGCTTGCAAAAAGAAAATCAAAATACTTCACATGACAAGCAGTCCAGTTTGTGCTCCAATGTCATTCAGAGTCCTGCCTAATTCAGCCATAATCTGGGTATGAAAAATTTCAAAATCATGGGATAATTTATTACAGAGTTTGGAAATGCTCTCTGCAACAAAAAAAAGGCCTGGGTTTGCTTTGAGTAAATATTTTATTGGTTGATAAAAATGTTTAAAAAGTTGCAGTGAGTACCCAAACGTTGGCATGATCAGCATTAATTCTCAGTGACATCTTTGCAAGTTTTTCCCAATATACGAAAAAACTTCAAAAACTAGACAACAAACCAAACAACCAACAAATATTTGCATAATCCCATGTAGATCACCATCCACTATCATGAGGAATTTTCAATCTAACATTTACTGTGATAGACACAAGATTTGTCTGGTACACACTGATGACAACTCAGAATATTTTGGGATATACCTTAAACACTACTGTATTTACTGATTGCCTCCTTTTTTAATACTTTGAGCTTTTAAAAAACCTAAATCCATCTAAGCTAACTAATTTAGTAAATCTTAGTCACAGATAAATTATGGTTCATTTAAGTACAAATCAGATGTTTCAGTTTATGTTCATGTTAGTAAAATTCAGATAAACCACCCTATTTCTTAATATTGTAAAGGTCATAGAGCGTGTGGAAAAATAGAAATCCAGCTCTTAAAACTATCTAAGTTATAGAAAAGCAAATGGAGAAAGGGAAAGAATTCATCATCAGAAAATGCTACCAGCAGCAAAAGAAAGCACAACACATAAATATTCCCATGTAAACAACATCCTTCCCTGTAGCCAGCCTGCAGAGGATGGCAATGCCGTTCATTTTACAGTGCCCTAACACCATGTTTGAATTGTTTCTTTTCTACAGATATGGCAAACGAGTCTTAGAGACATTTATCATAGTCTGCAACAAGATCTCCTTCCCTGTTAGACATGAACTCCATTTAACGCTAAATGGGATTTGGACAAGCCTGAGATATTGGGTGAAAGAGCTGCTATTGTTGCTAGATCTAAGAAACACTCGAGAAGTTTCCCCACGACTGCACCTTTGGGAGTTGTGTTATGGCATTACTTGATAAAGTACTGACTACATGAGAAGCACAACCCTACAAGTCAAGTGTGATTTTCTGTTAAAAAAGCGTCCTTAGATTTATTGATTGATTAAACACAGAAACAAAATTTGTCTGGTTTTACTTCTCTTTCAACAGCCCCACTTTATGTAGCACAAAAAAAAAAAAAAAAAAAAGTAGAAAACCTAAAAAACTCCACTAGTTTCTTCTTTCAAGAAGAACATAAAACAATCTGCAATCATGACAGTCACCAGCATGGCAGAGACTAACTAAACTGTATAAACATGATACAAGGAAGATGGTGTCTTGAACTGAGACAACAATTATGTCAGCTTTACCTATGGAAATTATAGCATGCATAATCTAATTATTTTTATTTTTCAAAGGAATTCAAGGCACTAAAATTTATGTAATTGATTAAATTATTTTTTTAACACGTTCCTGTATTCATCTGTCTGGCATGTAACAAAGAGACATCCGTGACTTCCATTTCCATTTCAAAATTAAAATTCCTGTAGGAATGGGTTGCAGTAGTCACAGCTATTATTGCCTCTCCAGCCCTCACTGTTGAGGAGCAAAAAAGCAAAAATCTGCTCACAGGCATGGTCAGCATTATGCTCGGACATGACTTTGTGAAGCAAGCAGGCACCAGCAGTATAGAGTGAAAAAGGAGGCAATGTATATATTCAAAAGCTGTGCTATCTTTTTACTGAGACAACTGAAAGTATTTAAACAGAATATGAAATTATTCCAAATATTGTTTGGAAAATTAATACTGGCAGGAAAAAAATGTTCACATTTACTTAGCCCCATTTGCTAAATTTTTTTTCTAAACTGCAGACAGAAATGCAATTTAAAAATAAACTCTCTTTGAAATATGATTCTTGAAATGTTGAACATGACAGAGGCACATTAACCATCAGCCTCAGTAGACTAGTCTGCATTTAAAACTATTTGATTCTATTAAAAAACATATCACATTTCAGAATTTATTTAAATACATCTCCAAACTGTTTGGACAATTCAACAGATATGTGGGTGTTCTAAGTATGCCCTGAGTTAGCTACATAATTACACTTTAACTTTATTATTGCCATCAAAGGTGTAAGGAAATTTGCACCCAGATATGTTTACCACAGACTTTTCAACTGTCTAGTTATTTAAGGCTGGGATCACACACAGATCTCAGCATAACATTTTTTACAGTGAAAGATGAGAGTATTCAAAGTAATAACTGCAGATAGGATCTTGAGAACATATGCTGGGAGTAAACCAAAAGTCTAAATGTCAACAGAGCAGGATAAAACACAAAGCACTCCTTGTGCCCATCTTACAACTATGTTTTAATGTACAGGATTGACAATACTGAGTTCATCTCTCTGGTGTTTCTTTCTGGCAGAGTTGTCATCAGAATTACCCAGCAAAAGATTTGATGTCTTTTTTGGCAAAAAGATTTTTTTTTAATTTTTTTTTTATTTCTAAAGTCCCCTCTTGTTTTAGATGTCTTTTCACTGGGGATTGATTGGATTGGTAATTTAGCTATATGGAAAGCAGGAGCAAAGGGAGGGTATTTAGTAGAAGAAACAGCCAGTATTGCAGGCTTCCACTGAGTATCCTCCATGAACCCACCACCTTTTCCCCTGCTTTTTATATAGCTAAAATTTCTGTTTACACCTTCATCAGTGTAAAGTGAGGTTATTGTAACTCCTTCTACGAGGGCCTTATCTGTCATCTGCATTGCTATTCCCATTCAAATGAAATTTAATGGTGAATTTCAACAAGTCCAAATTTGAGCAGCTATCTTCGTCAATGTTCCTTTAATCCACCTGGCCATCACTTGCAAAGCCCGCTACAGATATTAATTCCTAATATCAGAAATTGCCTAATCTTGCCTGATAATGCTGCCATATTTCCATGTCCCTGGATTCCTTTACTATTTGGGTACTGCTTCCCCGGCTCCAGCCAAGTCAGCCTGTTCTAGTTTTGTCCAGCTGCTTAAACAGCCACTTGGCTCAGTGATGGCAGACAGAGAAGGTAAATGATGCCTTCTGTTTTCTTCAAACAAGCCAAGGGGAAACTGAAATCTGCACAATAGCAGTGCATGCAATTTGACTAAATCTTTCTGTCCTTAGAGTGAAAGCATTTTTACAGCCATAAGGAAAATTGTAACTCTTTGAGAAGTACTGATGACATTGGTTTTCTACATACAGAGTTCTAAAAAAATCATAGTAACAACAAGGTTCATCCACTGGAATAGGTAGCTGCCATTATTTGTTGAGTGCAATAAAGATTCTTGTGGAATTAATCTGAATTATGAATTTGTTACACTTGTTTTTCCCTTGTGTGTTTTTTCATGCAGGCAGTGTTTAGCTCATGTAGAAATGTCACAGACTGTGGCTGGAATTTCAGTGCCATTTTTAGGCAGAATTTCAGAGCATGACAAATATGTATCCTCACATCAGCTATGTGGTCTTCAGAAAAAATATTGCAATACCACACCCTCTACATATGGAGCCTGTGACTGCATTGAAGTATCATTGTAGTAACACTGTAGTAGCAGTCAAATATTCATGTTATTGGTGTCATTGCTATCTGTAGAGGAAAATTCCTTGCTTGCTGTAATCAGATTCAAGAAAATTCTTATCTGATGGGGTTTTATTTTGCTTTTAAGTAACTCCCACACAATTTGCAAGAAAGTACTAAATGAGTACCAAGAAAAAAAAAGGGGGGGGAGGGGTGGGGAAGTATGCACATTAGGCTCTGCAAAATGGAGAAATGTATTTAAAATTCTTCATTGTTAACCAGACTCTTATATGGCGCAAGGCCAAAAATAAAACAAATCAAGCTCCTTCATTTGAAATAGGGATTGGAAGCTGGAGTAGCAAACCTACCTCTTGGCAAGCATCATCTTTTAAGTGCAACCAAAATGATCTGAAGCCACGATGGAGGAAGAAATGTGGGGGGAAAAAAAGGACATGGTGCAGAGTATGAGCAGTGGGAAAATAAGGAAAAAGCATACATAAAAGTGGGGTCAAAAGAGATCTTAAGATGAATTTAGGAAAGAGCTGGGATACAGAGAAACCTACAGTCTTTAGAGACCAAGTATGTTTGTAGTACAAAACAATGAAGGAAAACATATACAGGTGGAAGAGTTGATCACATGAAACCATAGCATTGGAAAACCTAGCAGACAAACAACATCAAGGGGAACGAATCAGAAAAAGAGCTGGCATTCAGACAAGATAAAATTAAGAAAAAATAGAGGCTGTTAGGCTGAAAACAAAAGACAATGAAGCTACAAGGAAACTACAAGGAAAGGGGAAGAAGTAGCGTGGGAGAAGAGATAGTGTAGAGACAATCTAGACTTTTACATTTAAATTGGTTCAATTACTTTTGAAGGGGAAAAGCAGGGGTTTATTACTTTCAGCAAAGAGAGGAGAAGTGGAGGAGTAGCTCTTCAGAAAGGCAGCAGTTTTGAATCTGAAGAACAGAGCATTCAATATTCTAGCAACAATCAGTAAATTAATCATTTACGCTTCACACAAGAAGTAAAATCAGACAATTCTGCAAGTGAAGAATCCTACAGAACAACTGGGGAATCTAGGAATTTAATATAACCCATTCAACATCAATTCATCAGGTACAATGGCTGTTTGTTTCTGTAAAATAATGAATCAAAAGAATTATGAATTTTGGCTCAGGGACCTGAAATGCTTGATACTTGAAATTTTAATAGGTTTGAGAGAAGAAAACTCTCCAATGAATAAAAGTTGTTTTATCTTACAGGCATCTCATACACTGTTTAAATGAAATTTGAAATATATTAGCTATCAAAACCAAAACAGTTTTTAAAATGGACATATGATGAGTTTAGGGTTTAATTTTCCCACAAGAACCTCAAATACCTCACAGAAGGATTGTCTAAGATATATAATGTGTCAGTTGCTTTTGTAGCTTTGCCTAATCTATTTCTTAGCCATTAGAGGACTTTGCTCCTGAAGCACTCACTGCACCTTTACCACAATGCCATCTCTGGCTGCCAAGCATTTTTACTAGGGGTGGAAGTGGTGATGCATGCAGAATGATTATGTGGTTCAATGAGCTGTGACAAAGGTGCAATAATAACACACTCAGGGTAGAGCAGTGAATTTTAAGGCAAAGGTCAGATTTGAGGGCAGCTGAGAGCCTTATCACCGCACCAAGGAGAGCTCATGGGTGCACTGTTTGGAGGTCAGGCACAGGTGACTGGCAGTGGCCAAACTGAAGTGATGCTCATTAAATCTCACCTTTTGCTGCCAGGATGATGCACACTTTCAGGATGGTTTAGGTGGAACACTGTCTACTGCTGCTGCTGGACTCCAAAAAAAGAGATTACATCTCTTCCTGATGGGTTAAGAAAGTGGACTGCATCTGGCTGGGATAAAATTAATGTTTTTGTAGCAGCCTAAATGGTGCTCTGGATTGCTGAGCAGTGCTTTGAGACTTCCTCCTTTTTCCCACTTTGTCACCCTGGCTCCAGGCTAGAGATAGGCAAGAAATTGGGAGGGAGTTTGGCTGACAAAAATTGAACAAAGGGATGTTCCATGCTGTAGAATGTAGTCAGCAAAAAAATCTCAAGAATAGGTGGAAGAATTCCATATTTTTGCATGTATAACATTCCAAGCAACTCATTCCCAGCACCTGCTTTCTAGGAAGCGGCTGGACAACTGTCTGCAAATGTGAAGGGAATAATACATTCCTTATTTATTTTGCTTTCACACACTAAACCATTGTTTTACTTAATAAACCATCTTTGTCTCCATCCCTCCTCTTTCCATTTACTTCCTGCCCAGTGGGAGAAGGGAGCAAATAGGCAGCTGGGTGGGTCTAACCCACCCGAGGAGCAAGGGGCTATTGCTCACAATACAGTTTGAAATTGCAATCAGGAACAACTTATCCTCCCCCCAAAATCACTATGAGAAAGAGGCCAGAGCCTCTGTTACATCCAGCTGCTGCATCACAAATATTGCAACAGGTTGATAATGACAGCAGAAAAGCTCTTCCCTGTTCCAAAATTACACATCTCAAGGTGAATAATTCCACTTAGAAAAAATAACTTTCGGTCTTTATAATTATGTTTAACTTTTCTGACTGATCTGTTTGACAGATATTTGACTAGAAGAGCCAGAGGTAGAGGAATAAAACACATGATTAGAATTTTTACTGGGTTTACACAGCTCTGAAATATGATACTGTGTTGGTGCAACCTAAGGGCTCAGACTCCCTGTAATATATCTGGAATACTAATTAATACTGAAAACCCATGAAGTCAGTTTAACATTTCTCCTGGGCGGATTTCCTATGAGCTAAGGATTACTACATCATTGGTCTGATATATTTGTATTGTATTTCTTGAAAACATGGCATCGTCTCAAAAATAAATATCAGCTCGTTGAGCTTCTGTGAACCAGTTCAATTTTGCCTGCTGATATTTTCCTAAGATAGGAAGATGATGAAACACTGATTGGAACAATAGATCAATGTAGAAGATGAAGCTCGGATGAAAACAACAGTTCTCACCTCCACAGTGTCTGTGCATTGATCTTAAAATTTTAGATCTTGACTTTAAATCTGGAAAGTACTCTAATTTCTAAATACAGCTGTCAGCAGACATCTGCCTGTCTTTGTATTGAAGCCAGTGGGCGTGGGAGAGTTAATAATGAGGAAAAAAATATAAAAGGAACTGAGCTCTCCATCATGATTGAGAGTCAAATATTAATGTTTTCAACTACAGACAATCCCAACAAGCTGTATTTTTTCATCTCCAGACTTAATAAATCCTAGGTAAGAAATGAGTAAAAGGGACAAGAAAGGCCATAACCATATATGTTTGGCATCAATCTAAAGGTAAAGATGAAATATGTAAATTATGCTGCTATTTTCTCTGGATTTTTTGTCATTGTTCTTTCAGTGAATAAAACGAACAGAAGTTAGGAACTTCAAAAGAATAGATAATATCTAAAGAATGGACAAGCTGACAAAAGAGATTAGTGATGAGATGTGAAAGATCAGCTGAGCCAGATAATCCTCAACATCTGTGTAAGAAATGAAGGAGAATGTGAAGGTTGTGTACAGGATTACTTTTCCTAGCAAGAGGTGTCTTCTGAAGGACAAGAGAAAAGAAAAAGTTAACATTAAAGACAATTGCCATATAAAAGAAGTATAAAAGTTAAAAAGCAGTCACTGCTGCTTTATAAAGTGGGAACCATCAGCTGCATTAAAAGGATTTATTACATGTGAAGCAAGAGCTCTGTTCAAATATGGAAAATGCCATGAAGAAGAGGAGGATAAATGAAATGTTCATGTCAGGATATTACTAGTCTTAATTGTCCTCTCATCTCCTCCAACTGTAGCCAAGCCTTGGCTGTATTTTGTATACATTTCCTGTTTTCTTTCTTTGCACGTTTTCCTCAATATGCTCTGGTGCTGACACTGACTTCTGGAATCAACTGTGTCTAGGAGAATTTTCTCAAGATTAGTATTTTGGTTGTGTTCAGGCTTGCCCAAATATCCTCAGTGAGAACATGTACACCTTTTATTGTACAGTATAGATATGGTTCACGCTAAAAAGTCTATGGCACAGGTACCTGAGGTACAGGAAATGCAATTTCTGCTGTACAACGATGGCTACACAAAAAATGATCATCCATTTCTGCCCCACTTTCACAGAGAATGGAAGTACCAGGACTTGCCAGTTTTGCCGTAACCACTGTCAGTCTGACATGCATCATGAATTAGCTAGAGAGAGAGCCCCACAGAGTGAGGAAGACACTAGGAAATCTTGCATTCTGCACGTGCTTAGCACTTTGGCATGCATCAGTAATTTGAAGAACGTATGCAAATGATTTTGTGAATCAATTCAGCAATTACTCCTTAGAAGCCATGTGAGATTGTAACACCTTCTATACTTTACCAAGATTATTTCTTAGAGAAGTTTAGATGTGGGAGTAGGAATTCTCATCAGTCCCAATACAAACCCACAAACTGTGAGTCTATCAGCCTTGGAAGGAACACTTTCCAGCTCTTTCAATGTCTGATTACTGTTTTATGAAAGAAAATAGGAGGAAGAAAATCCAGGATTAAGAAACCCTTGTGAATCCTATTTTGTTTGCACTCCAGAAGAGTATTAAAATATTTTAAAATAAACGTCTGAAATTAATGTCTTTGATACACCTATAGCACAAGCATTAAGATAAAATACTTTGGCATCCTAAGTGCCCATTGACCATATTTTGAACCGGTACAAAGATTTACCTTAATGGATGAACAATTCTTTGCACAGAAGGATTAGAGGATAATAGAGATGATCTGCTATTTTTTTTAGGATAAAGGCTTGTGCTGTGCCACATTGTGAACTCAGACTACAATGTAGTACAAACTGCATTACTGTTTCCCTAAAGGATCTGATTTGTCTCAACAGGTTGGCAAGTGCATAAACTGCACTCAAATCCCTTCTAGTTGTGTACCCCTCTTTTTTAGGTTTCTAAAAACTAAAGATTAAACATTACCCAGTAAGACAACACCGTTTCTTGGAGGGGATATTTGTCACTGTTTGAAAATGATTTCACAGAACGAGAGAACAAAAAACGCCAGAAGTTTTCAGACAATGAGAAGCAAAGCAGATTCCTCTAGTCCAGTATACTGACCCTGGCTCACACAGGTCTGCTATATAATTGCCTACCTACAAGTTTTAATTCATAAATGAAAGACTCTGGGTATTCTACACACTAGTCACGAATCCTTTTAGAAGTAAAATAATCACAATACATAAAAAGGTCCATGAATAATAAAACTGTCTGCAAGAAAAAGAAGTTAAGTTTGACAATAACAGCTTTGCCTGAACCCCAGGGCAAATTATTTCTGTGTTTTTTTATTTCTATCCAGCTCTACTTTTTATTTAGATTGTTTTCTTCAGAGAACTAGGATATGATTTCACAAGGGTTTTTCACAATCCCCATAGATCTTCTCTGCTATTTTTCCATAAACTTTCCTTTAGAAATTATTATTAACCTTACTTTTGTATAAAATATTTTTCCTCAACAAATTCCCTCCAACCCTTACATAGTATTTTTGAGAACATGGTAAACTCCTTATCATCAAAAAACAACAAAAGTAAAATAATTAGAAATTTATTCTAGATGCTAAATTTTGAGGGGGAAATGTCATTGTATTGCACTCTTATTTTATTTGGAAGAACATAAAGATGTCAGAGAGAGAAGTGTATGTGGCAGTGTTATGGCCTGAATTCTCTCATGGTATTTCCATCAATAAAACTAAGGATGTGGGTACAGTTTTCAACCTCCTCAGCTCTTTCTGTTAATTTGTCACTCTCCAAGTTCAGGAGCTAAGAAACTCAGGTTTTCTGCTTTCTATTAATATTTGATAAAGAAAGTTAATTACAATCTGTAGAAGTAAAAAAGCTGAATGAAGCTGAGCTGAATGTAATGTAAGGACAATGAAAGATAATTATCTAATCTAAGAAAATTCAGTGGCATATTCAGCAAAAGAAGAGGTTTTATATATATATATTTGAAAGTAGACATTTGTTGGCCAAACATTAATTTCTGAAAATGCTCATCTAATGCAAATGAATTACCTATCCTATGCATTTTAAGTATTTGCAAAATACATTTACAATGAAACAAAAACACATTTGGAAGCATGCAGCAAAGCCTCATCACCCTATTTACAGCTACATAAACATATCCCAACGTAGCATCCCTATTTTTTTTTCTCCAGAAACATCTGATTTCTGCCATATCCTATACTGAGGTACCACAGATCCCACATTTTAAATCATCTTTCTAAATCTAACTTCAGCTTTTCAAACGTGTTTAGATACCCAACTCCCTTTGATTTAGTTGAAAACTAGGCAGATATGCAATAAAATGTGCTTGAGTATGAAGAAAAGATGTCATCTTCTTCTGGGAAACTTGAAAGTTTAAAATACACCTTATATAACTACAATCAAGCAAACAAATTGTTGTCACAACTATGCAGGAGGAAATTTTCAGCTGGTCAAGATACTTTCTTTACTGAATTCAGTGACTCATTCAACTGATCATCAACACCTGGGGTTAAAACATCTTGGAGACTGGTTCAGGGAAGGTTTGGATAATGAGAAAATGGCACCACATCACTACCTGTCTGTTGGAACAAGATGGTTAAAGCTGGAAGGTTTGTTAAGAAGAGAAAAAAATTATTTTTCCTCAAGCTGACCTGGAAGCTGAAGATGCTACGAATGGTCAGTGGGGGAAATTTCACATTGCTTTTGTCTCTTTTGAGAAGTAGGATCCCTCTAGAAGATAACACAATGTTATGAAAGGCCTAAAGCATATTCTTACCAGTCTAGGCCTGCTGGTGGGGGAGAGGAGAGATCAGAAATTTGGAGATTGTAAAACACAGCCTTGTGAAGGACTGTCCCTGTGCCAGGCCTTTGATGGCAGGTGGGAACGGCTCGTTTGCTTTCTGCCCCAGCTAAGATGGAATAAACTTAACAGTGGATGTGTCTGTGTTTTGCCAGAGTGGTTTGCACTTCAGCTATGGATTTTGGCTGCCTTGGTTCCTTGCAGGTATTTCTGTTCTTATGCTGCCAAAGTCTTCCCCTCTAACGTGCCTTTACATGAGATATCTTCTTTCCCTCTCTCCCCAGCCACCTTTGTGTTACACCTCCTCCCCTAAGTCCACACTAAGATGTAGAGCTCACCACACCAATTAGCAGCAATTCCCAGGCATTGTGCAGGGGTTAAGAAGCTCCCAAGGGCCATTCCCAGTGGGTGTTTTTATTCAGTGCCCTGATTTTTGGAGACAAAATAAACTCAGTGGGTTACATGATGGCCAGTCATGTCAGTCGACTCAGTGCCTAAGGACACAGTGTCAGAGTCCTTTACATCTTTATCTACATTGACACTATTTCTGCCTGCCCTGCTTCTTATTTCTCCACTTAAATCAGCTTTTGCACTGCCACATCTTTCTAACATGGGAAAGACAAAGGAAGGGGTGAAGGTCTGCTCTTGGGCTGTTGTTCTAAGACAGACAGCACAGGTAAACTGGGAAAAAAAGGGAAAGAGGAGGATTAAAAAGTACAGGAGGTGAGATGAAAAGGTCTGTCTCTTCCAGCTGAATTTGGCATGGAGATGACTAAGATTTCCTTGGAAAAGCTGCATGGCACATCAGCAAGTGCAAAGGGTTAGCTGAAGACAGCACACAGGTTTGGTCAATTGAAACGTGAAACTTGTCCCCTTTGGCTTCAGCAACACAGTCAATCTGCTGCTGTCTTCAGTGCTATTGGCTATTTTGGCTGCTCTTTGGAACCAGCCCCTCAGAAATATCAACGTCAACAAAAGTCTGAAGAATGCAGGAAGGCTCAAATGTCAGCTTCAAAAATTTTTTTTCTTTTTTCATCTTCCTTCCAGAAATGGGAACTTCTAAAGAAACCACTTTGATTAGTCTCAGAAAGAACGTGTCAACATCCCAATGATATAATGAATGGTGTATGAGAAAATCAAAATGTATGTATTGTCTTTCAGTTACATAAAAATGATGCCAGTTGAAGGGGAACATTTTAGTATATGATGAGTAGGGGAAAACCAATGTTCAAAAAGTTCCAAAATACACATTAGCACCAATTAGTCTTCTGTAATAGGATTAAAGAGCCACAGTTAAGGAGAAAATTTAAGCTTATTTCATAATGATTTATTCTTAGATGGTATTTCTCTGAAGTGCCATTTCACCATCAACCTCTCAATTATAGTCAAACCAACTCAAAGTTAGTCCAGCCAGCAGAAACTGCTAAAGCACATAAAGCAAATATGAGTTGAAAATTGCCTTTCATCATAATTGTAGATTTTCTTTTTTTATGGCTCAAAGGCATATAAATACTATTTTGATTAAGTGGAACTCACTGCAATATTTAGTCCATGGATTAAATGGCACCACTTTCTGAGATCTAAATACACCCTCAAAAGACTACTGAATCTATGTAAAATACAGTTACTTTTGGAAAAACATCATCCTTTAATAATTTACTCACTGTTTATATACTATGGGTTTTTCAGGAAAAAAAATTGCAACAAGACTGAGGTATGAAGCAGTCTCTACTTAATCTGAGCATACTCCCACAGCAATGTTGTTAGTTTTTTAAAGCAAACCTGTGAAGCCACATATTTGAAATATACCCAAGCTATATAAAACCTTCTAAAACTTTAAGAAACGAAACATCTAGAACAAAAAATCACAAGAATCAGGGGTGGGATTTTTTTCCTTTTTTGGTAAAGATTATGGGGAATAACTACCTATTTCCTCTGCTTAAGCACGTTAAAGGCACAAAAATACACCAACGGTTGAGGCAACAACATAAAAATCTTTTACGTTTGCCTGAAAAGTACTAGAGCTTGGACATGCCTTGGAAAAGTTCCTGCTTCTTGTATCCTAAGTAGCCACTGCATTGTCTGAAACAGAAACTACGATGCTTTCATGTCTGGCTATATTCCAGTTTGGGTAATTGCATTCTAGCTGCACAAATTGCATTGGCAGTTTTCATTAGGCATGGTATTGCTCTTTATTTACAGCCTTACATTGTTGCTATATGCTATTAACACAAAGTTTCAGTGCTTCAGCCAAGAAGCAGCCACATACTGCATGGAAACCCCCACATCTTCAGTTTTTTCTATTTTCTATTTCTATATTCGATTGTTTTTTTTCCTATTTATCTATTCCTCACTGTTCGCCAGAACCAGTATTCTAGATAAAATTTGGAAGCAACTATGAAATCAGCAATAAACTGCCATAAGTCTAATCTTACACACATACACCATTTTTTTGAGGTTATAACTTACCTTAGGGAGAAAAATAATGGGTTTTTTGTTGCTTTTCAGACAATTTTGCAGTAGTTACAGCTCTTTGTGTCTCTGGTTATTTTATGATTTTAATCTTTAGGCATATGATTAGCTTATGGCAAGTAGAATGAATACAGTATTCCACCAGAATTTTGTCCAAAACTGAATATTAAGAAAGTTTGGAAAAACACAAAAGAAGTTGTCCCCTCTGCACAACATACAACAACATAAGCCCAAGTCCTATTTCTGGATGCAGAACCAGAGAAAATCATCACCCGTGTTGATGGATAGGAAACAGTGGCGGTAAGGCTGTGTCTTCAGTGCAGAACCTTTCCATTTGTTTTGATAAAGGCTCTGCAGATTCATATTAATTTATATACTAACCTATACTGTATCTTTACAGTTATAATATAGTTTCTTTTGGCCATAGTTTGAAAGTGTTTATGAAACAATGATTTTCAACTTTTCACAGCTAATTAATTAGAAGAGCATGTAATTAGATATGGATTAGCATCTCCTACAATACAACTGTTGAGAATGACACTCTGAGCAGGTTTGGTTCAGAAAAATTGTCATTATGTCAGAAAATTCAGATTCTGGTACTAGAATCAAGATGGCAGTTTGAACTAAACTGTTGCAGAGAATGATTCCCTAGCTAGGTTTTTGTAGTGTTTTGGATTTGATTTTTCCCTTTTAACTGTGTAGCCTCTACAATAAAAGATGAAGCATCAAGGCATTAACCCCTTTTTGCTGCATCAGCAGCATAAATAAAAAAGATAACTTGGATTGGTGCTCAGTTGTGCATTCTTCACTGCCTTTGCTCTGCCTGAAGTAGAAGTTAGGTAATATATGGTAGGATCATCTTCATTTATCCAGAGATCTTTTTGACATTCCGTAAGTTAGACTCGTGGCTGGCATTTTTTATAACATCAGCCTTGATGAGCTAAAGACAGGAACGAATGTGTTCTCCTGTGGCTGTAGAGAGTTTCTCAGATCATCTACCACAATTCTGTCATAAATAATATCTAGAAGGGGGTTATTATCCTCTCTGATTAGATGAGTAGACTAGAAGCTAAACCCAGTTACTGATCCTAGAAAAAATATCTCATATATTAAACATGAAACCAGTAATGGATTTAAGGAAGAATGAGGGGAGAGGAGGAGAGGTGCAAAGGACAGATTATGCAGCAAAGTCAATAATCAAGGTTTTAGGTAATTAGATGGCAAAAACAACAAACCTGACGCTGAATTGACTTCTGTCAGACATTGATTTTTTTTTTCTTTTTGTCTTTTCAGATTTTTCAGATCTAACATAATGACTTAACAGCCCTTGGAAGTTGTGTTATTGACAAAAGAGCTCCATACTAACGTGGCATCAATAGCATAATTCCCACGACTGGAATTAACAGTAGGCACACAGCATGGATTCACATTGGTGAGACTGTGGCTGCTCATTGTTACATAATTGAAAACACTCCTTTTCTCTTAGTGGCATTAGAGATTACCAACACCAAAGGCATTCTCTCACACGTGTCCTTTACTAATCCGACAGTCAAGGCACACAAAGATGCTGCAGACTCTCCTAAACAATTTTTTAATATTTGCCAATAATTACTGAATGGCCATTATTATACCTAAGGATTGCAATTCACCTTTCTGAAGACACAGCAAGTATTCCTTGAGGTGGTGAACCTAGTTAAACTACTTTCTCTGACCTCATGAAGACCAGGTAAGATGCTTAAAGACCACCAGAGAGATTGGATAGTAGAGTGAAGGCTCAATCCTCTGTTGTAACACAAGATCAAAAATGACATGCACAGTCAAGACTATAAATCACTTCCATTGACACTTGAATCACTTCCATTGATAGTACGTACATATGATTAAATCCAAAGAAAAAAACAGTCAGGAAACATGCTGGCCATGGAATGCTGCTTCACAAAGAGTAGGTCAGGTAAGCATCAGAGCTGTGGTGGTATGAAAAGTAAGAAACTTGATAGCCTGAAAACCTCAATGACTTGGTTAGCAATCACTAGCAGAGCCATTTGACTTACAAATAATTTTCAGCTCCCAGTCCCAAGGAGGTTTCCTCTGGGGTTTACCTCAAAGGGGGTAATGAAAGAACACAGCTCTCCTGTTCTAAATGTTGGGAGACCCTTTAAAGGTACCCAGTGGAAGTTACAATCCTTTTAAATTAAGACCACAAGTTTTATCAGCAGAAATCTTGCATTCATAAGTAGACTTCTATTAAATAGTCAAATAGCTGTTCTTGCAGCAACAGAAACAAATTTTCTCTTCTTTTAAATCTTAAACCAAAATGTCATTAACTTATTCTACATTTAGGACCATGCTTTTCTAAGTTTTTACTGCAAAGAATGTAAAACTATCTATCTTGTACTTATACAGCGAGTAAAAGTTTCCAGAGCCTCTGCTGGACAGAGAAATGAGCATGGTGAGGTTAGCCCATTCAGAGCACTGCTGAAATCTCTGTTGTTCATAAATTCTACTTTCTTTTTTATTTTTCTTTTTTTTTTTCCTGAAAAAGCTTTTAAAGTTTTTTTTTTTTTTCAGAAAAAATGCTACGAATATAAATCATCATCTTACACAGGTGAATTCCCAAAACTGAAGTGCCTCCAGAAAGAATATGCATTTCCAACATTGCTCCAGTGGATGTCAGTGGAACCTGCAAATTGTTTTATAGCATTGAGTCTATCCATCAGCCTAACTCCCAGTTTTTCTACGAAATCCAAGCCATGGTCCTGTGAGGTTACAGAAATAACAGAGCCATTCGAGTGTTTGCAAGTGCAACTTCGATAATGGTTTATGGTAGTTGAGAACTGATCACAGTCCATTGATTCATAAAGTCAGGAATCATGGTTCTGAACAGGAAATGCTTTCCCCATAAATACACATCTTATTTTCAGGATTATGTGCAATTTTTAATTTGTAAAAAAATTAATGATGTTAACATATGGAGTGCATAAAAGATGAATTGTTATCAATAGAAAACATCTCTATATAAGTGAGATAAAGGAACAACATGACAAAAAAATTAGTATTTAGGAAATGGTTTGGAAGCAAAAGTTATAACAAAATCCCTCACTAGCAAAGAAATTTTAGTGCACTGAGAATGCAAATTAAATTTCACAATGAAAAAGTTACAATAAAAGCTTAATGTTTGTATGAAATCTTAAAGCAAATATAAAATGTTCTGAGGAGACGCCTTTGTACTCTCGGTGTTTACTTTCCATCCTTGACATAAATTAATCCATTTCACTGTAAATCTCTGAGTTTCCTCAGCTGTATAACATAGTAGGAAGTATTAAGAACTGTCTTTTCTTTCAGGACACAAAAAAGTGACCATTTTTACAAATTGGGAATAACACACTTGCATCTTTCACTACAAATCCTCTCAGTCACTTTTACGTTTTATTTCATTTAAGCCTTTAAGGCATAGCATCTGCACTGCCAGCCTACACTCAAGATTTGATGTTTGGGTTGAGCTGAAGTTAAAAAAAAAATCAAAAAGATATTGCAAATACTGAAATGTGATTAGCCAGATGCAAATTTCTCTCTTCTTCTTCCAAGTCCTGACATGATCTGACTGTCTTGAGGGCACTGCATTTGTAGAAAATGAGTATTCAACCATTTCAGTGTGCATTTTTGCCTCTTTTGGGTGCCTTTGGAAGGAATGTCCATCCCAAATCAGTAGATGTATCAATAGATAGTAGAAAATCAGAAACATTTGCTTTCTGGCTGAATACTAGCGTACTCATTATCTCATATAGCTTGCAATTAGAGCTTTCCTCATCACCACTGGCAATGGATGGAACTGGAGCACATCCATGGCTTCCTGAAGGTAACTGGCTGTCCCATGGCTTTATGGAGTATCTTTAATCTTCAGAAGACTCTATGCTTTATGAACCTTTCTTCACCAACTCTTGGAATTACTGTCTGTGAGAGGAGCACATTGAATTCAAAGGTGTGGATTCTTCACTTGCACTGAAGCTATTACTGTTTCCTGGGGTGTACTGGGGATATTGCAAGACTGTTTGAGACAACTCTCAGGTAAAAGAGCTTCAGACCTGCTTGGCCATATCTGTTGGTTACACATTTCTGTCACTGTGTCTGTCAGTGTCCTAGTAAAGGGCAGTGGCCACTTGTTGGTGTAGCAGCATCAAAGCTAAGCACTGCCCTTCAACTGACCACGAGGCATCAGGACTGGACTGCAGCTGTACATGGATCTAGGGAAGGGATGCTCTTCCTACCATTTCCTGCCAACTGAGAATAACAAACAGCACATGCTAAAGTGTTTTGCTATCCCTCTTACCCGCATTAGAATAGACATAACAGACATTATCTAGGAGACTGCCTTGACAGTGCTGCTCTCCCTAAATTCAGAGGAACAATAGAGCAAATCTCATGGCAGATAAGGGATATCTCTTCATGTAGCCAAACATCACCTCTTTGGCTTTGCAGCAGTATGAAGTGGCTCTTTCTTCTTTTTTTGAAACTACCACACCATATCTGACAGAAACTGAATTCCAATCTATCCTGGCAAGAAAACATTAATTAGAAGAATATAGAAAGAATAAATATACGTAAAACTCACAATTTGCCTCACACCTGCCACCCTCTGATAAATAATGTTTACTAACCATATTGATGCATATACATTTACTATCTGCCACCACATTAGCTGAGAAGCACAGACCAACATATGCAAGCAGCCAAACAAGCAATGACAAAGATAGACTGAAATATTTTTCAACAGAAAATAATGAGAGCACTTTATGCACTCACTATTCTACAGCTCCACTTAATTTCAAGAGTTCTATTAAGCATTGCTCTAATTGTACATCACTTACAGTTCTTGATCTGTGAAGGGGGATACCAGATATCAGGTCATTGTGCTAGTAGCCATTCATTCAATTTATATTTTCAAAATAAAAATCACACACATCTCAAAAATCTTTATGAGCACACTAAAAACTGCATCACAAAGCCATCTGTTTCAGGCCATGTAGAGCTCAGTAACAAAACAAATGTTGCATTTCATTTTCAGATCCAGGCTTATTGATTATTTTATCTCCTCTGCTGCAGAGTATGCCAGAAGGCCCTGCTCTGGAGGCAAGTTGCAATGAAAAGAGACAAGAATTTTATTAGTGCTAGAAGACACATAGCTTTGCTTTGCGAAAAATTACACAGCTCTCCAATGGAAAAAATAATACAAATGAATGAGGCCTGACAAAAAGCAGAAAAAAGCCTGCAGCTGCCATAAAATTGATAAAAGCTGAAAGGGATCACACAGATAAGCATAATAATGCCTAAGCCAATGACATTTCATTATTATCTCTTGGTAGCTGTCTAGGGGAGCAGGTGAGCCCTTGATGCATTCTCTACCACGTCAATCACTACTTTGCCAACCAAATTAGAGATGAATCACCCACAGGATCTGCAGAACAGTCTAGTGCAGCTCCTTTTGAGAGAACAGCTCCTTCTGACAAAGCAACACCTCCAGTAACATCATTACTGCCAGTTTTATTACCTGCTAACAGCAGCTAGGGAATTCATAGCCTTTACACATTTATGGTTTTTATCAGCTGGGAACAGCACAAGGTAATGTTGAATACTCTGTGAGCTGGTGCTGTTTGTGGTACTGTGATCTTCACGAAGACATGGAAGAGTCAGTCCCTCCTTTACATATTTACCCATAAAAGAAAATAATTTTTTCTGTTTTGATCTGCTCTTTTTCCACTGACAGGACTACATCTTCCACAGACATAGCTGGGTGCTGCAAATGCACTAATGACCTCTGCAACCCACTCAAGCATGCAGGCACTCCTGCTCCACTCCACAAATCACCATTTGTGAAAGGGCAAAAATCATTGTTGTCTCAGCTCGGAAAGAAAAAGTGTTTAAAAGTACAGTAATTTCACGAATACAAGCCGCACCAATTTGACCAAAATTTTGGTGGAAACCCGGAAGTGCGGCCAATATTCCGGGGCGGCTAATACATTAACAAAATTCTAAAAGCTGCCAACACGGAAGTGAGAGCCCGCGGCAGCCCCAAGCCAAGCTGGAGCCCGGCCGGCCCCGGCAGAGGTGGGAAAGCCTGGCAGAGGCCGGGCCAGCAGTGTGGGGGCGGGCGGCAGAGCCTGAGCCAGCAGGGCGGGGCAGGGGGGGCGGCAGAGCCTGAGCCAGCAGGGCGGGGGAGCCCGGGAGAACTGGGGCTAGCAGTGCAGGGGAGCATGGCAGAAGCAGGAAGGCCGGCGGGTGGGGCTGCCTGGCAGCTGGGGAAGCCCAACAGAATCGGGGCCAGCATCGTGGGGGAGCCCGGCGGTGCGGGGGCCTGCAGTGCCGGCCAGGGCGAGCAAACACGGCGGCGGTGCAGACAGGAGGGGGTGGCCGGCGAGCCCGGTGGCGGCGGTGGCAGCCCGCCGGCAGGGCTAGGGAACGCGGCGCGGCCGGCGAGCCGGGCGGCGGCAGCCCGCCGGCAGGGCTAGGGAACGCGGTGTGGCGCGGTCGGCGAGCCGGGCGGCAGCGGCAGCAGCCCGCCGGCAGGGCTAGCGAACGCGGCAGCGGGGCGGTGCTGACGGGAGAGGGGGGCCAGCGAGCCCGGCGGCGGCGGCAGCACCACCCGGCCAGCCCCGCCGAGCCGTGGCGCTGAGCTGGGCTACCCGGCCCTGTCGGCAACCATGAGCGGGCCGAGCCTTCCTGGCCCCGCCCCGAGCCAGTAAAGCCCGCTATGCCGCGATCCTGTTACTAATTGGCCAATTTGTGAAAGCTGCGCACGGATTCTCGCGACGAACGAAAGTGCGGCTAATATTCGGGGTGCGGCTTATCTATTGACAAAGACAGCAACATTGTCGAGGCACCGGAAGTGCGGCTTATAATCCGTGCGGCTTGTATTCGTGAAACTACTGTAAGTGAGTACAGGCCCTTCATAAAGACAATTTGATGCTCCATGTAAGTTGTGCAAAGGGGACAGCTCTAGGTTTAAGTAACAAACAGCTCTACAAGCCCAAATTTGTTCGTAAACTACTGTTTCAAAATGAAGCTCAGCTCCCTTCTGGACCAATTCCATCAATGTTGACTCAGAATACTGGGTCTGTTTTTCACCTACTCACTGCATAGGAAAAGTTATTTCCTTTCTTAGGAAATAATTTGTTCTTCTTTCTCAAATTCTTAGATATCTTAATAATTTAATTACTTATCTCCAATAAGAATATATTACCATCAATCCGATTTTCTCTCTCACAGGGTTTTATACACCTTGATGATAACCTCCTCATTCTAGACACCTTTAAGTTTCACAGATCAAATCTGGCTAATCTTTCATATCTTGCAGAATGAAAATTAGAGGTCTCTCTTGCAATCTAATCTCAGCAAAGTCCTTCTTGTTATAAGGTCAGTGGAAAGACACAAATTATTCCAAATGCAATTTTTCTTCAATTTTTGCCAAAATAATCTAAAATTAAGAGTAAGTAAAATCTGTCTGTTTAAGACTCTGTATCAAGACTTGTCTTATTTTTCTACTTCCATGTAATATTCAGGTCTGGATTATCTACAAGAATAGTCTTGATTTAAAATCTACCTGTCTCTTCCTTTTACTATTGCAGGGTATGTATTATTAATTTTGAGTCTCAGGTTCCTTGATGCTTAAACTTTAATGTCTCTAATGCATGAAAAATAAAATCTAATACTGCATTGTACACCAGTAAAAAGGAGTACTGGATTATTTTAATGGATTAGGGACACACTGTATTTAAGGATACAACAAAAATTTCTGAGTTGTCATCATCATCAACAAAAGCTTGGTTTTGCCAGTGGCACAATCTTTTCGTAATATCCTTCTCCAAAGTCAATTACATGGGAGGCAAACACAATCATTTTTAAAAACGAGTGATTTTGCCTAAAAACACAACCAAAATTTACTGATATTTGCCTATTAAAAGAAACAACAACTGAAACCCCACATTTTAAAGCACTTGAAATGTTCCTATTAATATAGCTTGATTTCACTGATAGCAGTCCATTTTGTATGAGATTAACAAACATGAAATTCATCTGATGTGTAACACAAATACTATATGAAATAATCCTATATTATTACACCTGGGCACTGTGGAGAAGTAAAAGAGATTTTGCACATACCAGAACAGAATAGTTAAACTGTGATAAACTTTCTACAGATTCTTTTTAATGATTTCTTAGATTCTGACAGGAGGCATTTAATTCTGTATTAAATGCTACATAACAGTTAAAATATTCGGCTGATATAGGAAGCATACTTTGACTTGTAAGTGAAATGTCTTGCCATTGATCAGCAATTATACCCTTAATGAGTTCTGACTATTGTCAAAGCTTTCTAGCTTGTCAGTGAGGAAGATGCAAGTGCCACAAGATGCAAGAATTGATCTCTACAGGAAGGTTTATGAATTTAAAAAAAACTCTCATAAAGATAGCACTAAAATCTGCCTTTAGGATCTACCACTATGCTTTATGCAGTTTCATAGAAACCTTCCAGTCTTGGTTAAGAGCGAATAATTCAGAGGAAATGCTATTCATCTCTTATAAAAATATGCGCAAACAGAGCATAGTCTTCTGAATGTATTCATTATCACAGAGAACTGCAGCAAACACAAACTCCTCAGTAATTTTAGTGGGCTCTGGATTAGATCTTATTTTAATTTCCTCTAAACGCATTTTAAGTAGGATTTTGCTTGCTTAGAAAGAAACTTCTCTATGGAGCTCATTTACAGATGACTGAGTATTTGGCACTTGGTTCATTTGGGTATCGCGTTGTTGCTCGTATCAACATGAATGGCACGACACTGTTCTTTTCCATTGTAGGACCAGGATCTAATCCTAATGAAAGGGAGTACGTAAAGGTAACAGGATATTTTAATCTCTCTAGAGAGGCTCGGGGATGAACTGGATTAGAGTGCTTCACAGAATTCCTACACCAGGCCAACGGTGCTTATCCCCAGAGAAGCTCTGTGAGCTGTTGTTACATCACTATGTTACACTAAGAGCACATTTATATTAAATAAAGATTTAGGGAACAAAGAGGAAAAAACCATAGAAACAATGAGGAGACAATTTCATTTCAGGGGTGGTGGCGTTAGAGTTCACAGATGGAAAGTTGGAGACCTGCTCATTAAGCAATATCCAGCATGGAAAAAGTATCAGGTACTCATTGATCTCTGTCTTTCTCTTTACCACAAGCATAACTGATTTTTACACAGATTATCAATATGCATGAAGTTTCTGAAAGTGGACAGAGGAATGCTAATACCGTGCTCATTTATGAATTTGGGAATGTTTTTGGGTTCCTGGTAAAACCTTTGTGCGTGCCTGCAGTATGCATAGCACAGTCCTATCCCTGAATACTCATAAAGAAGATATTTAGCATCCTTTCAGAACAGCTGCCTATCATGGCATCCTGGGAACAGCAACACACAAGTATTCACCCATAGCCACAAAGAATATCTTTAAAAAAGCTGCTTCACACATCGGTTCTGAATTACAAATCTTCAGTGAGCAAGTATTCAACAGTGAGACAATTCTCCCTGTGCTCTCCTGATAAATGCACAGAGACAGGAGTAAGGGCAGCACCAATATATATAAACAAAAGCAGTCATGATTATCCAATGCAAAGCTGCAAGTTGGTGACATATCTACTAAATAATTTGTAAGACTGTAGATTTTAGTACCTACATTGTGTTTCTTAAAAGTTCAAGAAACCTGCTTTAATTCAGCTTTTTAGTAATTTGCTTATTCTTGGTCATTCTGCTAAACATGGAATCTGTCTCTAGATTTCAGAATTACCAAGTGTTGATATTGATTTTATCTTCTTTATGAGTATGTCACAATTCATTTTGCAGCAGGATATTTTTTAATCCTTTCATCCTTAAGTTCTTGTCCCCTTACCAACAATGAATTTGGATATACATATGACAGATAATCAATACTCTACAAGCACTGGTCAATGTAAACTAAACTGCACAATGCTTCTTGAGTCACAGTTCCCCAAACCTAAAAGCACCTACAAAGAATCCAAATTCTTTATCTTACTACTTATCTACAAAGGTTGGTTCATCTGAAATTTTCTGCAGATTTGAAGAGAAACTGCACAGAGCCTTATAGTTACATAGAGCCCACTAATTGCACTCTGCTTCCAGGACGTGATTATTGAACTAAAACACAGGAGTAGAGTAGATTTTGTTAGGTTTATTTCCAAAATCACACCACTAGAGAACCGTAGGCAATATTCACTTAAATATATAACTGCAAACTATGCTTCATATTGGCATCCAGTAACAGCAATAACAAGGAAAAGCATCATTAAATGGATGTGGTTTGGTTTTCCTCAGAAGCTGGATACATTTCACAGCAAGATGGACAAGATACAGCCTGGTACAGGGCTCTGCAGCTGAGTCAGCAGCAGCCAGCAGTTCTTAAATGTACAGTTTGTCTGGAATAAGAGTTCACAGATTTTTACTAGAAAATTATGAAGTGATTCAGAACTCTCCAGGATTCAAAAGCGTGTATATACAATACATATGTCACAGGACTAAAATTGGGTAAATATACACAAGGGAACCACAGGGACAAAGCGAGAGAAGGAATGAAACCCTCTGGAGATTCTGCTCTTACTGTAATCACAAGAAACACGCGCATACAAAAAGTGGTAAAAGCAAAAGAAAACCATGAGAACCAAGCAGGCCCAGCAACTCTTAATATGTCGACATTTTAAAAAATCCAGCTTTATCGTAGAGTGTAAGGAGTGCCCTACTGGCCCTGTGCTTTTGATCAGTGAACACTTTACCCTATAAGTGACTCTGTGTGCCAATCCACCCTGTCTCCCTGACTATGCCACTAGGGAAAGATATGTAACTGATATCTACAGGCCATTCATTCCCACTTCCCCTTCCCAAGCAACTCCAATCACTTTCCCAGAAATAGGGGACAGAAAAGGCTTCCCTACCCCTTTGCCATGATGTCTGCCATGAACCTGTTGCCCACGTGTTTCTCTAATACCCCACGAAACTCCTGCTTTTGTCTCTCTGCATTCTCTGCTGTGGCAAAAAATTCCAACAGTTCAATATCACTTGTGAAGAAAAAAAGAAAAAATATCTTCTCTTCTACATTATAAATGTATTTCCTATAGCTATGGCATGTGCAGCCCTGCCCTTTATGATTTTGTTTGTCTCATTCATATCCTCAGCACTGTGTTTTCTTCTTTGAACCAAAGAACCCCAGCATTTTTACCCTCCCTTCAATAGCTTCTTTCTTATGTCAAGGAACAGTCAAGACAACTGTTCCTTGGCTCATCTAGAGCTACTCAGAGCCTTGCCACATGCTGTCTGTCTCGGTCCTAGCCCCCAAAACTGTGTCTATCAGCAAAAGAGAAAATATTATGCCCTAGAGACTTCTGCCAGAAAACAAGAATTTTTTTGCAGCACGGTATTATTTAAGAACAGAACAGCTCTGAGATATCAAATTTTCTCCTGATACTTTGGCAGATAGGATGCACAACTTCATGGAGCAAATTAGAGTAATGCTTTCTGCAGTCATGAAATGAAGCATTTAAAAGTGAAATAAGCAGAACCAGAGTTTCAAGAAATAATTTTTATGCCTGGAGTAACTCCAGATCCTCAGGAGCTCTGTGCATTTCTCATGCATTCCAAAGCAGGAAAAAAAGGTGGGTCTTAGTAATCTTGGTGAAACTGAGGACTAGAGAAAAACTTGGTGATACGCATTATTAGTGTCAGCATTGATAATTACATTCAAATATTTTCCTATTTTTGCTGTCTCTGTAGATTTCTCATTGCTACAGTAGAAGGCTCATCAGACACTGTATCTGTAGAAAACAAAGATTACAAAAGACACCTAAAGTTGATCATTGGAACAAAACAACTGGGATTCCTTTGGGAAATCTGAGCACCTGAATCTGAAATCTGAGCACTTCAAGATTAATTTAGTACTTACGGAATACAAAACAAAACTTGATCTCAGGAGACCTTTTCAAGACCTCAGCACTTCCATACAAGGTATTTAATTAGTAAGAAATAAAAAAAAATGCTAATTCTGAAGAGTTTTCAAAGCAAAGAATTATGGGAACAGATCCAAAAAATGTAATTTAGGTGCTTTCTCTGTCAAAATCAATGGACCCATGTAAATCTTTGCCTGAGTGTTACAATTTGAAAGTTTATCAAATGTATTTTATTCAAAGTGGAATTTCTGGTAGCATTTGATTGGTTCCTTACATCAATGCAAACATCGCCTGTAATCAATTTGCTGGTTTTGGAATTGAAATAAAGAAACACAAAAATAGTAATTTAGGAGAACTTAGTTTTTCAGGTTGTCAAGACAGAATAAAATTTTCCTTAATTAAATCCAATAATTAAATGATACAGTTTTAATAATAGATAATATTTCTCACCAATGTTGAAAAAAAAACACATCTTATTACAAATGTATTTCTTAGTACAGAAGTTTCTCTTACTAATGACAGCTCATAATAACATGAAAGATTTTCTTTCCCCTCCTTTTCGCCTCTCAAAAAGAATTGATATTCATTGCTCTTTCAAATTCAATAAGGTGACCTCTGAAAGCAACCACTGACATGATACAGAGGAGCTCATGCTGTTGTTTTTGTTCGAATCAATCCATCCTCCACACAGATTCTTGGGCTCTAGTGAATGAAGTGTCCACTGTCTCTCTCTTTTTTGGCCAAGTAAATTAATGGCAAACACTTTCCATAAGTAAATAAAAGAAACTCCTGAAGGTTCAGTACAAGATACTACTGCATACTTACCCTGCAAGAAAAAGTTTATTCCTTGCCAAGACTAAAATCCAAGAGTCCAGAAACAGAACAATTCTAAACTAGAGACAAAACTCCAAAATGGCAAACTTCACTAACAAATCTTCAGCTCAGGTTTTACTACTTGTGCATTTTACCAGTAATACAAATTTACTTGTTCTAAATACATGATTATTATTATTATTGCAGACTTGTATACATTCATCATGCCCATAAAGGACTACTGGGGACAGAATTTCAGAAAAATCATTCCATAGACTCCATGAGTATTTGGAAAGAGACTTAAAGGAATAGAAATAACACTATGCTAAATTCCTTCCCTTATTTAAGTAATAATTTACAGGAGCCTGACCTATTTAGTAGACTGGAATTAGACTTGAAGTGTTGGACCATCAAAAAACAGAGGGCTCATATCCAACCTTAAGACCATGAAGTTACTGTATATTTACATCAGGTTTAACAGAATCACACTGCTGTCTGTCTCCATCCTTCCCCTCGACCACTGGGCTCAGCTGGGACTCAAACTTGAATATATGCTTTATCAGGTACACATTTCAAAGAACTAATTTTCATGTTTTACATTTTTCTAGTTCAGTTTCAGGTTTAAAAATAAATAATATACCATCTTTTCACCTTGTTTTTGGGTTTTTTTCAAAATAAATTTGTTTTTTCTAGCAAAATAGGCAATAAATTAAAAGAGAAATATCAAAGGGACACTGGCCTTGATGATGTGTATTTAGGGAAGAAAAGGTTGAGAACAGCAATTGTATCACTGTGCTCTCCTTTCTTGAGTCAGCCTTTCTCACAAAATACAATTGTGTGGGGAAACACATCTCTTGCAGGGTGGGGATTTTAATGCCTTTTAGTCTGTCATAACCTGAGTGATTGATGTGCTACAGGCAGGTGAAGTTCCACCAGGAGGAAAACCCCATATTAGCTTTCATTTACCTGGCACAAGCACAACAGCAAAGGCAGAGATGTGGCCTGAACTGCATCCACCAACCTCCCAGGTACTCCTGGCTAGAGACTACCAAAATCTGTCCTTGTTCACTGCTCCTGCTCCTTTGGCAGGCTAAAAATGATCATGCAGTCCCACACAGGGTAATCATACATTCACTTAGCAGCTAGACACATTCTCCTAACGAAAAAAAAATTTTAAAATGCCCAAACAAAATCAAACTAAAACCCCCAAAAGACAAACAAAAAAACAACCCAACAAAACATCTACAGAAATCAACATCTTTATCTCAAATGTGTTCTGTCCTTCCAAATGTAAAATGAGCTATGTGTGCCCAGAACTAGTGAAATATGGAAGGACATTTTCTAAAACAAACCTGCAGAGCCTCCAATTGTAACAGTGTATTGTAAAAAGGGGGGACACCTTTCAAAAGTGATGTACCTAACGGACATGCTTCTCTTTCCTCTTGAGGACTTAAAATCTGTGATTTTGACAATTCATGATAATCAGCACATTCACCAGCTCTGGATAACCTACCTTTCAGATCTCTGCATCCAAACTGAAGCAAATCCTCAATAATTATCTCTGCAGACTAGATAGTCTAAAGTTACTTAAAATAGTAGAATAAGAGCAAATATCAGTTCTTCATATAATCTTTGATATGAAAGTTTATATCAAGGTTATATGCAAGGATATATCTGGGAATAGTAACCCAGTTGTAGCAATAGTGCAGCTTTACTCTCTTTGGTCAGCATTAAACTTGCTGCCCAAGTTTTGTCCTAGCTCTAATACAAACAAACTTAGCCAAGGGCCTATGTAAGAATATTTCATATCTGGCATCATTGCTTCATGCAGAAATTGAGATCAGATTGACATTGTCTCCTAGTAGATAGAAAGGAGGGCAGGAGGTGGAATTATAAAGAAATTAAGACATTCAGCATGGAATTGTTTCAAACAAAGCAGGAAACAGTGTCTTGCTGGAAGAAATACTTTTGTGAAACACAGATGCCATGCTGTTTACCTAATGACAAAGTAGCTGAACCAGAAAGATGGATGGATTCTCACTGGCAGTTCCTGCTGACCACATTAAGTACCATAGCTGAGAGATTTTTTAGACTTTCCTGGAATTATTTTACATAAGGATTGATTGAACTAATGTGTTTATGCAAATCTATATATATATATAATGAAAACTGGAATCAGCAAAGGAGATTTTCCTTGCACTCACTCAAACCACAACAAACATTTCTGCAATACCTAAAATACAGAAACAGTGCTTGCACAAGACTTCATGGTGGATAATAACCTTTCTGCACGGTGCCAGAACTTTTGGGTGGTTTTAGATTTCACCCTGAATAACAGAAGAGACGAACATGAGTTTCCACATTAATCAGAGTTCAATCAATTATAATACTCTGAATTAATGCCACTATATCTCTAGAAATGCTCCTCACTACCCTGCAACATGATGCAGACATGCTAATTTCATTAGTACATTCTGAGGCCTCAGTAACACATCTTGCAATGCAGTTCTCCAAATGAGCTGCTGCAAGATTTGCCTAAAATTGCCAAGAGAACAGTCAAAGGTAACTTAGCTATTATAAAGCTTAAACGGGATCAGAAGATAAGCTGGGACTTCCACACTGTTCAGGCCTTCACTCAGTCAGCAACCCCCCTCCTCCCTGCAAGCAACAAAAACCCCAGTACAGCTTAAATTGAAACAGGTTTCACTCACCATTTTGTGGATAACTCAGTGGCTAAAGAAAAATGCAGAAAATTAGCTCAAAGGAATTTGAGAGAAGAAAGAACTTGATCGCTGTCATTGTTAGACTGTCGAGACTATTGTTCTCAGAGTGCTTTAGGTTCACTCAAATCTACCTTTCTGTGTTGGTTTGTAAGTTCAAATTCATGTCTTTTATAGCTGTACTGGTCTGTGCAGCCCTTTTCAAAGCACTAGAGCTGTACAGATGAACTGCACTGATTTACATCGTTTCAGAATTCGACTCAAAAGACTTTAAGTAGCATGCTGAGATAGGATATATAACATCTATACCAGAGCATCTAGAATTTGATTGCAATATAATGAAGAGTCATTTAAGTAATTACTTTTGCATAAATTACTCTGTGCTGGTACGTTCCAATCTATAATTGCAGCCCATTACAAGCACCATGGTTACTAATCAAGGGGTGAAAGGAATTTGAGACCTGGAAAGAGCAAGAGAAATTAGGTAGAGCTAATGTATGGACAGAGTAAGGAACACATTATTCATCTTCCATCTTGACATGTAAGCATGACATCTTGACATATAAGCAGGAAGGTAAGAAAAAGGACCCAGAAATGACACACCTACCTATCTTAGCTGAGGTAACTTGCACTTCAGACCATCACAGAATATATAAACACACTGACTAGGTCAGATTGATATAATTAATTCCTTCAGCATGGTTTAAATAAAATGATAAATCAAGATGCCAACATTACCATATTCTGTAATTCCATAAAAAATCCAATATCTTCAAATGTTCCATTCATTAGTGAAAACCATGTGTTATAGATCCAGCAGCCTCACAGCCTTCCTGTGTTTTACAAAAGGAGTCTTTGGCCATAATGAAGTCCTTCTGCTGATTTCCAGTAGCAGAGGAAACCACTATACACAACTCCTAGCACATCATAAAGTAGAGCACTACTAGAGAACCTGAGGAAAAGCCCACCCATTGTCCAGATAGAATGGGAAAAGTAGCATTTGCTGACTTCTGGGGCATATTTGCAAGCTTTTTATGATCTGGTAGCATGTTTTTCAGTTAAAGCAGTTTTGACTGGTACTCAATTTTTGTTAGAAATACTTGGCACAGCTGCTGTCTTATAAAACTAAATGTCTTGTGACAGTAAACTTAGCATGATGGAAGGGGTCTGGCAGAGATGCCAAATGATCTTTGGCCCTTATATATATGTGACATTTCCAGAAAAAAGGGCTATTTATTAGATAAGCCACCAGGGAACAATCCTTCTATTGATGGCTACAGCCATGTTCTAGCAAAGATTAGCTTCTGAGAATGCCAATCACAGGTTAGGATATGTTCTGCAAAGCAAGTAGAAATACAATAATAGGAAGGAAAAACCCTTAAAGGAGAGTTATATTGAATGGTTCCTTAGCTGTCACATTCAGAACTGCCCACAGCACTTTTCCTGGTAAAGCACTGGCACTGCCCACTAAGCTCAGCTGTCCCACCCTCCATATGTAGCCATGATCACAAATAATTATTATATACTCTCAGAACACAATAAAAGCAGAGTAGAATTGGATGTAAATATAGGCAAATTAAGAACAAGGCAAGACCAATATGATACACTGACATTTTCAAAACACCACAACTCAAGATGATTTTCTTTGACAAATTCCATCTGCGGTCCTGTCTGACATAAAAGTAGGCAAAGGTACAAAGCCTGTAAGTTTGCAAACTATGAAAAATAAGGTGTGGGATAACACATCATGTTATTGATGACACCTTCAGCCATCACTAGAAAAAAATCATGACCATACATGCTGAAAACTGGGTCAGTGTCTGAACAGTTTTCCTATCATCTGGAATGAAAAGAGATGCAGAGTTTCTACATAAGGCACGGAAAGAGTAATTAGACATAATTAATGAATACAACACAGAGTGAGGAATATAGGAAAGAACAGCTTTGCTTTCCCCCTCTCCTTACAGGTTGTGTTGGTGGGCTATGTTGTCAAGCAATCTCAAGTTAAAGTTAACAAAGTCTTCTGTGTGGGAATAGATTTACAGACACATATCACGCTCAGAGCTATATAAACACATATGCCCAAAGACAAGTTAATCCCTTTAATGAATCCAGCCTGTAACAGTCTAATCATTATGAATTTTCTTTATAATAGAAGCTACATTCAGATGCTGAAACACAATGCAGTCTCGCTTGTAAAGTACTACAAACTTTATCTTTTTTGAACCTGAAATTCTGGCCTGGTTAATTTCCTCTCTATCTTCCAGGGCTCTTTGGGCCCAAATTTTAAGTCTTACTGATGTGAATTTCTGCAGCTTAATTATGCTACTAGGATTCTTTGTCCCTACTAGGCATACAGTGCACAAACCTACTGAGAAAACATCAATTCCTGGCAAGAGCTCTTGGCAAAGGAATGATCCTTCCCCCTCCGCAAAGCCATTTTGGATATTAAGACTATGCACAGAAATATAAAAATTTGTCTTGGGATGGGTAGGATTTGTTGAAGCTGCCTTTGAAGCCCGGCTGAAATGTTTGAGTCAGTTTCTGAGCTTGGACTTTTCCTTGAGATTAATAAAAGCACAGCAAAGATGCAAAGGAAACAAGAGAAAGCTACAGGAATGAAAACATATCAGAGTAATCCCTCCAAACCTCTACCCCTCTAAAACGACTCTGAACAGATGGGTAAAGGTGTATCAAGCCAAAGCCGTTACTTTAGGTGAAACCTAAATTAGGTATAGAAGCATCTGATGCTCAGTAGTACCACAGGTTGCACAAAAATCTGACTTGCAAGTCTAAACCCTGCTGGCTGATATTGGGTATGTCCAGCCTTCAGAATTTTCAGGTTAGGATTAGATTAAATATTGGATTAATCTATCCCCACTGTCATCATAACCTCTATGATTTAAAGGGATTTTCACCCAGAAGGTAAGTAATTAAATGGAGTAAATGAGATAGCAAAAAAACCAAAATTTCATCAAGTCAGCTATAGTTATCCAGCCATTATTCCATCTTGTAAAATTATCTATATATAAACACAGACTTCTGAAAATGAAGAAATTGATTAGTATGGGCAGTCATGCAACCATTGATTTGTATAGCAGAAAAGGTGAAGTTTGAGGCTTTTGGTTTTTTGTTTTGTTTTGTTTTGTTTTTTTTTGTTTTTTTTTTTTGCAAGCCTCCCAGATGCATTCATCTTTACACATATTTTTATATATAGAATTATGGGTAATTAGCTGCATCCAACTTAAAAATAACCCAATCCTAGAAATTTGGCTATTGGGCTAGTCATGATCAGTCAAAATGTCCCCTGAGATAGACACATCTCTCCCAACAGCTCTGCCTATGATGTAGAAAATTCCTGAGAAATGTAGCATTGCATGCATAGGTTGTTTCAGCTGTCATGTAGAGGAAGCTGTTAGCAGTTAAAAAGGAAAAAGAAACAAAAAACAAAAACCAAAACCAAGAATCCCAGCTTTCACTAACAGAAAAATCTTTGCTTTCATTCTTCTTCCAATAAAAACTGCAATCCAACGGTAATAATATTGGGTTTAGAAGTATCAAATTTGCTTATTTGAATAGGCATTTAAGCAGTCAAATCAGTCATGGAAACTGTTAATTCTCCTAAAGGAAGCATCAGTTTTTTGTGCTGAATTATGAGATCCTCCATGGATAAATAAATTAGACATTATGTGGACTAGATTTGCTGCAGTTACAGGAGGAGCAGTATTTCCCCTATAAATTGCTGCAGCACCATTTTCTTCACTCCCACTAGCTAAGCACTGGCTAAACAAGATGGAATACTGATATAGTACGGCTATATTGTGTTATTGAGGCATTAAAGACCTCATGTTATTACTAAGACATGAAAAGCAAGACAAAAATATTTTCAGTTGCCATTTGAATTTCAGTGGTAGAAAGAAAAAAAAAGCTGAATTTTCTCTCAAAACCAATTTCAACTTTCAGATTTTGCCACAATATATTATTGCCTATACTGCATCTATTGTTTCCAATATTCACAGTAAACCACAAATACTCTTTTTAGCCACAGATGTTAAGGGTAGCTAAGATTTCATTTTAGAAGAGCACTGAAAAGATGATAAAGTGCTTCACCTCCATCTCCTTAGAGAACAACCATGCTGCATGTCATCTTTGCTCATCTATGGTGTCAACAGATTTTAATACAATGTCCATGTTACACCTGGGACACAGCTCCAGTGGCCATGCCAAGTAAATTTCTGGGCTTTTCTAGTTTATATTACATTTTTATAGTGTATTTGTATGCTTTATTATTACCATAATAGTCTGTTCTGACCTAGAGAAGGATATAGGGACTGCCAGTGTTAGGTGAGCAGACCAGATCAGGGAGTAGTGCATTACTCACTTGAATTCAGCATGTGACTGCTTGAATAAATCACCATTTCCAGCTTATGTGACTTGCTATTTTTTCCACCTCTTATTATTAACAATTATGGGTGTTTTATTTTAAATAAATTCATAGAGTACTCAGCCATAAATTAGATTCAATGTGCTTGGTTTCTCACTAAAACAGAAATGTGAATTTCTCTCAGCAAAGAGAAAGATTCATCACCTAACTCTGAGAAGGAGAATTGAAGTTTTACTCACACACTGAGACGCACAGCCAGAACCCAGAGCTATTACATAGGTATTTTAAAATGTACCACTGCTGGAAATTGTATCATAATAAGCCAGTATAAAGCATATTCTTAGAAATATCATCCTGTGAATAACCCAATTCCTCAGGCTCTCCAGTCCCAGCTGGTGGAAGATTACCACATAGTGAAAAGGCTTGCTGGGGATTTTGTTGGGGTACTGCCAGCTGAAGTTCTGGTGCAGCAAAAGGCATTCTCTGCTGTGAGAAAATTGAGGACAAGATGCAACACCTGATGCAATCATCAGCCGCCAACCTATTTGCTTTGATTCCCTGGCAGCATGTGAAGTTTGGGCAAAGAGGAGAGTTTTACACAAAATGGAACTTCCAGTCACGGGTAAGTGATGGACTTGTCAAAAGATGAAATGCAGAGGCCAAATACTGACTTGTCTGTACAACTCCAGCTAGAAAAATGCAGAATATATAAGAATGACATGGGAGCAAGAAAGGAAAGAGAAGAAAGAGAAAATGAAGTCAAACTGTGCAAGAAAAGTAGAAAGAGGTACAAATTTCACTGCAAAGGAGATCTCTTAAACAGCTAGGACTGCAGTATGACCTGTATGTTTAAATGCTTTGGATCTAACAGGCTGGAAACTGTGACTCATGCCACTTTTCCCCCCTTGGTGCATGGAGACATGGAGCAGATGAGTGCAAATATCTGAGGGACTGGGTTTTGCACAGGAATCAACTGCTGAAGATGCAAGGAAATGGAAAGATGTGCACTTAAACAGTCACAGGAAAAGCAAATCCAATCGCAATTCAAACATCATGTGCCAGGTTTCTACATGGTTTTATTTGTCAAAATTCTAGTAATTCCATTAACCAGTCTAATCAGATTTCAAACTGGAAATATTTCCTAAAAAATATTCATGAGAATTAAGGCAAGTTCCTTATTCAAAATTTTAGGGACTTAACACCGGAGAGTCTGCATTGCAAAGACAGTAGGAAAATATTTATGATTCCATCATCGGATACAATGTTTAATGAAGTCAGTAAATGCAAAATTATTTTCTGACTTCAAAATCTGCAAGACAATTCATGCATTTATGTCAAAACCAGCCTGCTTTCAGCACTTACTAGTACAGTTTCTTTTACTGCAGTGTCAGAAACAGGCAGTTCAGACTTTTATGACCATATTTTCTAAGTCCTGTATGCTTTATGTTTGAAATTATGTCATGAACATGATTATTTAATGTGCACAATAAAGTCAAAGGGTTTAGCTGGCCATATGCTAACAACTGAACTCTACACCTTGCCTCAAACTTCACTATAGATCAGCCTGTGCATCAAACTACAAAAGCTTGGGGACATTTGGCTTTTTTCTTCCTGGTTTTATTTTTCCCATTGCATTTGTACACCACTGATTTACAAAATATAAGAAACTTTGGGGCTGAGATAATTGTTTTCTTGCAAGGTCAACACATGGAGAATACTGTTGGGCAAGGCTTGCTTTCCAGAGCAACTTTGACAATTATTTCCAGTGTGCACCTAAATTTGTGTCAATCACGGTGAGCCTTAAAGTTCATAAAAATGTAGAAAGCATTCATTGTGTAATTTTGTATTACACTATTCATTATTCACAGGCTGAAAAACCCCAAACCTGAAAAACAACCAAAGCTCTGTCCTGTAAGGATCTGCTTCCTGGTTACAATGAATGAAATGTAGCTATGAAGATGTGTGGTGTGCTATCAAATATTTATGTTGATGCTTCATGTCTCCACGCTGCTCTTAATTAATTTATCAGCACTATTCTTTAGAAATGCTGGCACGAAGCTCAAAAGCTTTGTACACCTTTTACTACTGAACATTATATTCCTAAAAGCAGTAAGAGGCAACAGTTTGATGTCTGATAAAACACACACACACTCTTACAAATTTGAAATCAAAGAATGAGCTACAGAGGCTTTGGGGGTTTTATTTGTTAAAAGCTGTGTCACAGGAGGTACTTATCAATATTTACAATTAAGTCATCAAATGAATCTGAAATATGGTTTTTTTTCCTTCAAAGTACAAATGGAACCTTATTATTTCATAAGCATACAAGGACAATCAGGAAAGATATCCAAATGTCTGGTATTTTAGATAATGCATGATATCATTCTGAAACAGCTCATTTAAATTGATATTTTTGGTACAAAATGGAATGGTCCATTCCTGACTTCAAACATATTCCAGACAAAGCTCAAGACGCGGGATAATTAGCATATAAACAGGTTGCTAGTATATTTGTCCTGTCTTCAACTACTGTTCATTAAAACCAGAATTCACATCCCCTAGTTAATGGTCCTTCAGGAATTGTTTTGTCCTTGAATTTGTCTAATGGCTTGGGCTTTCTTGTTAAATGTATATAAACTTCAAGTATCTGCATAATTTGACAAGAAAATTCACAATGTAAATATTTCTTGTGCAAAGAAGAAAGTAGGCTTTGTATGCAAAATGTACTTGTGTACACATGAAGTAAGTTCTTGGCTCTTATTCACAGCATTTTGAACATGCAACTGGGCCAAATAAGAAACTGTTGAGAAATTTTGGTTAATTTTATTCTGGAGAAAATATTACTATAAACTATTGATGCTGAATGACTAAAAGACTGTAGTTAACACCTGGATTGTCTTTTGACACAATTAATTGTGTTTTAAATGTTCTTTTCAAAACTAACACTTAGGAGAACCCTTTGTTTGACATTATGGCTAATGTATGTGAAAGAAAAATCATAATATTTATCCTACATCAAAATAAATCTTGAAGAAACATTGTATAGCAATGATAATTGACATGCTGGCGACCTGATACTTAGATGTTAGACAAAGCCAATGTCTTGTGGATTACAGCCACACTCTTCAGTGCTATGCTGTACTGAGGACAGACTTCAATATTCATCACCCCTCTTATTTGCTCAGTAGAGAGGGTATTTGAACGCTAGGTGTTCAAATGGGCTTTACAGACTGATTTCCCTTGGGTAGTCTTTTCATTGAAATTCCTATAAATTGATAAAGAATCAAGGGAATAAAAGAAGATGGGAAGAAGTAAATGTTGCAAAGCTTGCTAGTGTTTATGAACAGAATACTTTCTGAAAGCACTGAAATTCCAGGTATCAGAAGATAATTTGAATTTTAGCCCTAAATTAATTTTTATCAGATGGTGTTTTCATCTTACATTTACACAGGTGAGAAAAAGACCAATTCTTAAATTTTCAGTTTCCTTAACAGGAATAAAATGCACATTTTGGAATGAGTCTTCTGTTACAGGATATGAAAAAAATCTTTTTCTTCAGAAAGAGAAGGCAGTCCTGGCTTTCTATCGATCTCAGAGATTTGGGACAAAAGATCATCTCTTGGATGAAGTAGCGCAACAGGTTGCTTCTGGCAGTGGCTAACAGGTAATGTCTTATAACAAAGGATATAAAATCACATTGAGTTTAATCATCTACAGAGTGTTGTACTGAGAGAAGAGTTGGTTACTCCTTTTTTCTTGAACTGATTCTTGCACCAATTGGCTTATAGTCTCTAATGTGATCCGCTTTTTTCTTACTTTCAGATAAGCAACAACACAAATATCTTGGATTTGTTGGCCTAGAACCCACTTACAAGATGTATTTTTCTCTAATACAAGAACAACCCAACACAGAAACATTAAAATTACAGTCTACTAAAAAGGCAACAAACCAGTGCAGCAAATTGAACAGATAAAAAGAAGTAATACTCTTTAAGGATTTATTGGTTTTTTAGTCTGATTGGTCTTGTCATGGCTCTCATCTTCCAAGTTTTTCTTCTATTAGTGCATAATTCATAACTCACCTAGAAGAACAATTTCTCAGCATTTATAATGCTCCTAACAGGAAGGAATTCTTGTCTTTGTTGCCTAAGACTAATTTTTTGCCCTACTGAGATATTCAATCTGACTGAAGACAAAATTCTCTAAACAGTCATTGTGAGCCAACAGGAAAGAAAAAGGGGAAATTGAAGACAGGATTGAGGCCACCTCATCAATGAATTACATGTGTTTAGCTGGCAGAAGTTCAAGGTATAATAGAGACTCCTCAAATTAAATTATTAGATTTCCAACTGTTATTATTAATGTTGAAACTTCTGCAGTGACCTGTAGGCTGTTCTTATCCCTAGATTTCCAAAAAATGTATCAGATGATATTGGAGCACACTGAACAGTACAACACTGAAACTCTAACATCCTTTACCATTTAGATCTCGAAGTAAAAAACAAGAACACACAAATAAAACCTAGCAGCAACTAATCAAAAAAGCCAGGTGGCTTAGGGTTTGTAGCCTTTAAGTGACAGGATGAGGAGTGTCTATTTTAATTTAACACTGTCTTTTTGGATGGCATGAATCTCCCACTCTTCCCCTTTCTCCTTTGCCTTCCACCATCTGTTTGGGCTACCAAAATACCCAATTGGAAAATACCCAGTGTGGGAAGTGAGCTTTGATTCGAATTTAAAAAGTTCTTTACCAAGCTTCACTAATCTGAGAGAGCTAGCTCGTCTCTGTGTAATATTAGGTCCCCATTTTGCCCTGCAGCCAGAACCCAGAGTCAGATCCAGACTGATGTCAACTCACACTTCTTCTTTAGAAGACCTTTGATGAAATTCTACATGACCATGACTTCTTTGTTGGAGGTTTTCCACCCCCACCCCATCTCTTTTTAATACTACAATGAAGTTGAGAAAGGGAGTTCTACCTTAGGCTGCTAGTCTTTAATGAAAACCCTGCAAAAATAGATTTCAAAATTCTGTCAACTATAACACAAAGGTTAACAGGGTTTAATAATTTAAACCAGTCATTCACCCACATGATATTACATTTACCTTTCAAAAATCTGCACTGAGAGTCCCACATACAATGCACTGGTAGAAGTCTTTTCACTTATCAATATCTCTACTGCTTGTTCTACTTTCATGCAACCACTTCCCCAAAACTGCCCAAATTACTGAGCCATAAGTGCCTGATTTCCTAAGACAACGTCAAAAGAAGTTCTCAAAACATCAGAGCAGAATTTTGACCCAAACCATTATTAAATTTATGTCTGAGCTGGCTATTGACCATCCCTCAGGCTGGTGTAAAATCCTTTGTCTTGGACATTTAGAAATGCACATGTCTGTTTGCCCTACATGCTTAGTCATGGACTAGAAAGCCATGACCTGATGTGTTTACTGAGCAGCCAGTACTGCACGTGGCTGACCCTGAAAGCCTTACACCTGCTCAGTGCAATAACACTATTAAGCCCTTGCTAGGAAGAGCAGCTTAGTCACACCTTTTCCACACCATAGTTTCCAGCTCCTGAGATACCTCAGAGAGCAGTCAATTTAGCTACAGCAGCAAAGTACTCAACAGGTCAGAACTGAAACTCACTTGAAGGAGATCTAGTAAAGTTGCTTCAAATTTACTTCTCTAAGAGATGTAGGTGGTGTTGATTAAAAGATAAATCCTTCTCCAAATTGAAAACTCGAGAGTATCCAGCTCCCACTCTCCTCTACTGCTCAATGCAATAATGCCAGTGCCCCTTTTTGCTCAAAAAAAACCCTCCAAAATGCAGTTTTCTATATTCTGCATTAGATTTACATTTCACAGCAGTCTTGAAAGACTACCAAGTACCAAACAAGTCCAGTCTATCTACACAAGCTGTAGTTGATGTAGTAAGGACCCTCTTAAAATCAGGGTGGATCATTAAAAGTAGTCCACTTACAAATATTGAAACTCATACACAACTAATTACAGTAATTTCACGAATACAAGCCGCACCAATTTGACCAAAATTTTGGTGGAAACCCGGAAGTGCGGCTAATATTCCGGGGCGGCTAATCTATTAACAAAATTCTAAAAGCTGCCAACACGGAAGTGAGAGCCCGCGGCAGCCCCAAGCCAAGCTGGAGCCCGGCCGGCCCCGGCAGAGGTGGGAAAGCCTGGCAGAGGCGGGGCCAGCAGTGTCGGGGGCGGGCGGCAGAGCCTGAGCCAGCAGGGCGGGGGAGCCCGGGAGAACTGGGGCTAGCAGTGCAGGGGAGCATGGCAGAAGCAGGAAGGCCGGCGGGTGGGGCTGCCTGGCAGCGGGGGAAGCCCAGCATAATCGGGGCCAGCAGCGTGGGGGAGCCCGGCGGTGCGGGGGCCTGCAGTGCCGGCCAGGGCGAGGAAACGCGGCGGCGGTGCAGACGGGAGGGGGCGGCCGGCGAGCCTGGTGGCGGCGGCAGCAGCCCTGCCGGCGGGGCGAGTGAAAGCGGCCCTCGCGAAAGCGCCGCCGCGAACCGCGAGCCGCGAGCCGCGAGCCGCGAGCCGCGAGCCGCGAACCGCGAGCCGCGAACCGCGAGCCGCGAGCCGCGAGCCGCGAAAGCGCCGCCGCGAACCGCGAGCCGCGAACCGCGAGCCGCGAACCGCGAGCCGCGAAAGGGCCGCCGCGAGCCGCGAGCCGCGAACCGCGAGCCGCGAACCGCGAGCCGCGAGCCGCGAAAGCGCCGCCGCGAACCGCGAGCCGCGAACCGCGAGCCGCGAACCGCGAGCCGCGAAAGCGCCGCCGCGAACCGCGAGCCGCGAGCCGCGAGCCGCGAACCGCGAGCCGCGAACCGCTAGCCGCGAGCCGCGAGCCGCGAGCCGCGAGCCGCGAGCCGCGAACCGCGAGCCGCGAGCCGCGAACCGCGAGCCGCGAGAGCGCCGCCGCGAGCCGCGAGCCGCGAGCCGCGAAAGCGCCGCCGCGAACCGCGAACCGCGAAAGCGCCGCCGCGAGCCGCGAACCGCGAGCCGCGAAAGCGCCGCCGCGAGCCGCGAACCGCGAGCCGCGAAAGCGCCGCCGCGAACCGCGAGCCGCGAACCGCGAGCCGCGAACCGCGAGCCGCGAGCGCGCCGCCGCGAACCGCGAGCCGCGAACCGCGAGCCGCGAAAGCGCCGCCGCGAACCGCGAGCCGCGAGCCGCGAACCGCGAGCCGCGAACCGCGAAAGCGCCGCCGCGAACCGCGAGCCGCGAACCGCGAGCCGCGAAAGCGCCGCCGCGAGCCGCGAACCGCGAGCCGCGAAAGCGCCGCGGGGCGGGCGCGGCGCGGGGCGGGCGCGGCGCTCGCGAGGCGCGGCGCGGCGCGGGGCGAGCGAAAGCGGCAGCGGGGCGGACGGCGAGCCCGGCGGCGGCAGCCCTGCCAGCCGGGCGAGCGAACGCGGCAGCGGGGCGGTGCTGACGGGAGAGGGGGGCCAGCGAGCCCGGCGGCGGCGGCAGCACCACCCGGCCACCCCGCCGAGCCGTGGCGCTGAGCTGGGCCACCCGGCCCCGTCGGCAACCATGAGCGGGCCGAGCCTGCCTGGCCCCGCCCCGAGCCAGTAAAGCCCGCTATGCCGCGATCCTCTTACTAATTGGCCAATTTGTGAAAGCTGCGCACGGATTCTCGCGACGAACGAAAGTGCGGCTAATATTCGGGGTGCGGCTTATCTATTGACAAAGACAGCAACATTGTCGAGGCACCGGGGGTGCGGCTTATAATCCGTGCGGCTTGTATTCGTGAAACTACTGTATTTAAAGCTGGCAGGACTACTAAAAAAATGCAAAATTAATCACTTCCTTGTCTGTAGGACCAAGGGAAAGGGTTAGACTTTACCGAAAAGCTTTAATATTTGATTCCAGTTCAACCTAATGGTCATGAATCCACAAACATCTCAACAGGATTAAGTCCTCTGGTGAGAAAAGTTGTGCTGTCTGAAAGCAATCATGAGACAGTGCTGGGGGAACTCTGACCCATAAATTAGATGTCACTGACATTAAACAGTAGAAATCCTTCAATGTAGGAGTGTATCACTGCTGGAGCAATTACTTTTCAATGGTTTGTTGAGGATTTTTGGTTCTTTTAAATAATTTTCTAACCCAGCAGGGTCACATTAACTCTGAGTGTTGGTTCTGCTGGAGCTTGTCCAACTGTAAACTAAAATTCCCTGACCTTTGAGGCTCAGTGAAGATGTGATAACATAATCTACACTGATCACTTTTCCTAATTTAGCCTGTTTGGGGCTTTTTTCCCCCCTACATTTTCTGAAAAATGACCACAGTGTGTGTAACAGACTCTTTCAGACTCTATAAATTAACCTGGCTTGACCTCCAAAAGAGAAAAATGTTTTAAAAGGAGAAGGAGTAATTATTAAGCTTTTTGTCTATGCTACTTGTCAATTTGCATAGCATTATCTGTAATACTTTGCAAGGCTTTTTTTAGAGGTCATCTAATCTTGTTAAATGTGTCACAGGGCTACTGCTGTATCAGACTTAAATGACACATTTGCACGACACAACAAGTCCCCAGCAATGATGATAAATGTGTTTGTTTCTGGCAGTCCGACCACGCAGATGCTTATTATGTATGTATGCAGGCATTTGCATTATTTAATCAGCTTCAGAAAGGAGAAAGAGGTCTCAGGCACCCAAGATATAGCTTGCTTTTTTATGTACTTGCTGCCTGCTCATGATAGTTATAAGCAAGGATTATTTGCTAGCTGATCCAGAAAGATCATGAACTTTAGGGATCCCACGTTTAGCGTTGTTTCTGTTTGTTTACAGAGACCTAGCCATGCAGATGGATAATACCCAATAGTATCTTTACCCTGTTTAAAACACTCCAGCTGGAGCCTAAAATATAATAAGTGACATCAAATTCAGGGGAAGAAAAATGTGGATAGCTACACTCTTTGTAGCAAGAAATTTCCTCTGGCTAACAAAATACATGAAACTACTAAGTGGTCTGTGCACAACTCAGCTGCTTTGATAAAGCATGAAAAATTGAATTCACTTCCACTTTAGGAATCTGGTCCATTGGCATGCCAGGGCCACAAGGATTTGAGGGGAAAATCAGTCCTGTAAACCCATACAGGCTTAAAAAAAATGTTTCAGACCCATCTAGGATTAAACAATTAACAAGACAAAATGATTAACAAGACAAACAAAAGTATCCAACCAAACAAAAAAACCCAACCCAAAACCAAACAACAGACATTATATAGAATTTGGCAATTAAAAAGAAAATTGCTAGCAAGCACTTGTGTCTCACCATTTCATAAATATGAAAGCTAATATCAAGCAAGCTTTTTCAAGAGCAGCTTAAGTCCTTAAACTGAATCAATTAAGACACAAAATCTCAATTTAACCACTGTACTGAAGTAGTATTTCTCACTGCTAAATTCTAATTGCCTGATCATGTATTGAAGATGGTCACTTCATTTGTTCAATCATACAAAATCTGAAAAGAAATAGACATGTAGAGAATTAGGCTCAGAATTCCCATGCCATAGGCATTTTCAGGTAAATACTATCTCAAAACTTGTAACTGCTTAGAGATAACACTCAGTATTGCCAGTATCTTCTCTTTCAGCCAAAAATTATAAAATAGGCAGAAAATTGTAACAACAGCTAAAGCTAAACTGCTGAATTAATTGCCAGAAATATTATCTTAATAGCCTGTGGTTTAAATGGACTTTTCAGTTTGGAAGACAATTTCTAATTATCAATTTAATGAAAGAACATGAAGAACTAAAAAAGACAAACTTGGGTTGCAGTATCTGACTGCTGTGCTGATGAAGATTAAACGCCATTGCCCTCTGTAGAAAGATCTGGTTTTTTGTTATTATATCTATGTCTAATTTGATGTTAAGTTGTCATTTTCTTTGTGTGTGGTGGGTTGACTTGACACAGCTGCCAGCTGCCCACTCAGCCACTGTCCCACTCCCTCTCCTCAAAAAAGCAGGGCAAGAAAAACAAACACAAGCTCACAAACTGAGAAAAGGCCACAAAGATCACTTACCAATTATGATCACAACCAAACCACAAGGAACACAAAGAAAAGTAATTTAACGCATTGCCAGTTAAAATAGATTAGAATGATGAGACAAAAAAAAAAAAATCAAACAAAACAAAGCTACATCACCTTGCCCATTCTCACGCTTTTCTCTTACTCAGCTTCACTACAACATCCGCAGTTTCTCATCACAATCTCAGCTATTCCAAGCAGATCCTAGACATGCATAGGTAAACAGTGACATTGTATTTTGTAGAAAAACACTGATATATTAATGCTGCTTTATCTTCCATGATTTCCATACTCATATTAGAAGATGCCTCTAAATCACAAGCTTCAGCTTGAAGATTGACTTGGTTCCTAAGGCAGTAATCAAGTTATAAGTCTGTAGATTATTTTCAATAATTTTCCTTTCCAAATCAAGACTCTCTGTCAACTAAGAACTTAGGAAAATTTAGAGAAAAGCAAAATTAAGAACTCAGGCTTCCATTCTGCCACATTAGAAATCCTGTTAATAATAAAAGTGTACAGTGATGATAAACACTAGATACAAATATTTTCCATGGCAATATTAATTTCTTTTATAAGTAGCAAATGACTGTTAAAAGCAGCATGAATATTTATATAATTATACTTAACTGCTGCAAATCTAATCATTTCAGCAGATTTGCACATGTTTTACAGCGGATACATCTAGCTATTGATTCAAACCCATTTTTTCAATCTGCATAACAGGTTTTGAAAGAATAAAAAACACAAATAATTATTAATTTTTCTGAAACAAAATTACTTTTATTCTAACTAAGTTATCTTAGCTAATGTAGTATATTAAAAAACCAAGAATATTTACTTTTGATTCAAAAGAGAAGCTTTAGTTTCCAATAACCATTTTACAAGAATCTTGCAAATGATATGTTTTTAAAAAACAAGTTCCCAAATTGTTTCATGCAGTGTCACACACACATTGGCAGAGCTCTGGGTGAGCTGACCTGCAAAGGTTACAATGAAAGTTGATTCCCCAACTCTCTGATTATTCAAATACAATATTAATTTATGTTGCAAGCTGAGAATATTGCAGAAGAGTGTATTCTGGTTATCTTCATAAAGGTAATGTACTGTAATAAGTACAGACTAGAACCAATCACTTTTTCACTTATGCCCATGTGAGTATTTCCACTTGTACAGCATGAGGAGATGAATTTTCAAAAGAGAACTGGGAGTTACAGATCATCAACAAATTCTTCTAAATGTTCAGACATGACACTCCTCTCAGCACTTTGAAAATTGCTCACATCAAATGTTTCTACTTCTAAAATGAGAAGATAAAATCACAGTGTTTCCAATACGGCCATCAATCTTTCTCCTTTGGTTATGACTACATATGTCTAAAACTTCTTGATGCATTTTTGTGAGAAAACAAATGTTCATTGGTCTGAATATACTGCTAGAGGGAAACAGAGTACCTACCATTTTCCAAGAAAAATATTTTTATATATACAAATTATTTTATTAAAAAAATATATATCTATATATCAGTGTTGGACTCAGCATATGCATATTGTTCATATTATTGCTGTTCCCATTAAGAAATATTTTAAAATATTCAGCACTAAGTCATAAATTCCAAGCCTTCCTTGACAACCTTACAGATGGTTATTATGCTAATATTGACTCAGATTATCTCTTAACAGTGCTTTTCAATCTTGGCAATATTTTAGAAATGAGACATCGCAAGACAGAAGAAACTCTTGCTCAAGAGTCTCTATCTTTTTTTCCTCATTAAAGTTTAAAGTGGCAGAGGAACAAAATGGGCAAAGTTGCCAAAGTCTGAGCATTGTTTAAGAGAGAATAACTCCTGTTTGCTTTGAGTCAGCTTTTGTATTCCATTCCATTACAAAAATACTGGCTCATCTTCTCAGTAGAAAGGAAACAATGAAATCTTAACAATAATGATAACATAGGGATGCTAAGTACACAGGATATTTTAAAGATAAATCTCAACTAGGAAAAAAAAGTACTTATCATCCATTTAATAAAATCCTTTGTAAATAGCTATTCGAGCAAAATTAGTGGTTTTTTTTACAGTTACATTGAAGCAATCATGGAATTTTTCATGGATATGATAACAAACTGGAGTACTGGCATAGCTCCAGAAAGACTGACTGATGCAGGGTCTCCTCTCTTGCACAATGTCAGCAAATTCATTAACTCTCCAGGGAAGAAGTTCACCTCAAAGGAGAGAATGAAGGGATGGAAGTGGGAATGAGTACATATGATGGCAGAGGTATAAAATACTTTATTTGAAACATAACTATGCCTTGACAAAAGCCTTGATCCAAACAAAAAGACAAAATACTTGATCCAAAACTTTGATCACATAATAAAGATATTTTTAAAATCTGATCTGCTCAGGGGATCTGCAGGATGATTACCATTGACTTTTACATTGCACCAATTTAGGACATTGATTAAATGAGGAAATGTTCAATGTTATGTCTTGTGTATGGAAAATATAAGTCAGCCATTCAGTTAAGCTTTAACTGGGCTGAGAGCTAAAGCAGTTGGGAGCAAGACAGAACTTCGGATCCAGAGGATTTTTTTCCCCACCAAGAAGTTGGGTGAAGTGGAGAAATGTATGATGGAGATGGAAATCTAGGAGAGACAAAGCCGACTTTTTCTGGTAATGTTATAATTCTTTCACAAATTTAGTTATTCCTAAATTTCTGCTTATATGTGAACCAACCTACCTGCAGTAAATAAACTTGATAATATTTCTATAATAATTAAAAAAACCCCAAACCAACAAACCCTTAAAAGGTGAGGAAAAACCCCTAAATCTTGCTTTTATCAGATTATTACAGAACTGAGTGAGCCATGAGCAGAGTAGGGACATAGTTTATTTTTTTTTTTGATTTTGTGATTTAAAATATACAGCATCTCAATTTCAAGGTCTCCAAGGAGACAAGGAAAAAAACATGTTCCTCTTTAAATCACACTGAAAAATGTTGGAAAACATAAACTTCAAGAAAAATTTGAGGAGGTAATCTTCAGAAGATGATCTGGTAATGATTTTGACAGAGATCTCAGTTTTCTAATCTGCTACACTGGGATGACATAAGTTGAAAAATTATGTTCTTCTGTGATTTTAATAACATTGCAACTTAGTAAAGAAGCACTAGAGAAATTACAGACTCTGCTATTGATCAGCTCAGGGAAGATGCCACCAAAATGAAACAGGAAGGATTTATGCACAATTTCCAATAACTATTTGTCTGCTACAGAGTAGCTCCGTGGGATTCTACCTACACTGGCTCAGGTAGACAAAGCTACTTAATCATTCCAAAAACATAGCACAGTCCATACATAAATCCGTAAGAGGATCAAATGAGCAATAATTGAATGAAGGATCGTGTTTTTACTAGATGACTTCACAATGGCAAAACTAGGAGCTGCAAGAAAGAGGCAAGAACCCATGCATATGCTTAAATATTATAAGAATAAACCCAAACCTTACTTCAAATTGAAATTAAAGAAAAAAGTCTAATTAACTTAGCAAATAGTTGTGCTGACTCAGGCTAGCTGCGATCCTGGAGGGGAGGGAGGAAAGGCTGATGAATATTGGCAACCTCTGGGCTCATGTGTGCTTAGTGACAGGGAAAAATTGTGTTTTCAGAAGGGCACAGCCCAGGCAGGGAGAAGGGAAACTCTTAGCAAAGATGTGTGCTGAGAGTGGGATAAGTGTGACAGAAAGAATAATGGAAAAGGCTCAGACTGAACTCCACAGAGCTGGACATTGTCTCTATTTCTCTATTTTATGTATTCAGCATACATCTGTGTTTGGACTAGATGATATTAAAGGTCTTTTCCTACCTAAATGATTTTGTAATTCTATAGATAACATTCAGCATAATGTATATATATCTCACTATATGCAGTTGCCTCTGAGCATGATCTTGATGGCTTTTGGCAATTCATTTCTGAGTGCTAAGAAAAAGCCCTGATGCTGCATTCTCACATGTAACAACATTTGTTTACATGCACCATATGCATGTTCTTTCTTACTAGGCATGTAAGTCATATTACCCTAAGAGAATACACAGTTCTGTCCTCTTTTGCATATTCTGTTTCTATCTGAAGCTCAAATATGGGGGTGGGGGTAGACTGTGGTGGGGTGCAGCACAGAGGGAAATCTAGTCTCAGTTATTTCCATCACTAGAAAAAGAAAACCAGCAGCAGGATACATTGCAAAACAAGCTGTCCCTGTGAAATTTCTGCCTACTGCAGATTCAGCTGGCAGCCTAAGCTTTGAAATAAGCTTCTCAATTTCTAACATGTTTCTTTGGAAAGCTGCTGCACATCAGAATTTCCAAACCTGTGTGAGACATACAAACTGTGTTTTTTCATTTTTCATGTCAACATTATTGAATTATTCAAATCTGAAAATACACACCACAAAGATACATGTGCCTCTTGACTGTGCTGTTTAATCATTTAACAATAACATTTTATACTGGAACTTAATTATGCCACAAGTAGATGGCCACACAACTTGTCCTCTTATGTCTTAATTCCACCATCTCAGAATATTCTAAGAGCTTGACTGCCTGCATCCTCCCTGGAGACTTTTGAAGCCATCTCCCAGTGTGCTATGTCACACTAAAATAGCAAACATGGGGTAAGAAGTCCTGGTCATTCCTTAGGATTTCTCCTACCACTTATCAACAGTTTTGTGAATCATTGACCAGGAGAAAAACAGTGTCCCAGGGCTGCTTCTATCATATTCTCAAGCTTTCTGAAGTACCAGGCTCCCTTTACTATTTTACTATTTACTTTACTGGGGCTCTGGGACACTGAACATCATTCTTTTATCATAGTGTTCTTAGTAATTATCTTTCCGATAAAAATATGTATTTTATATTTAAATATGCAAAGTTGAAAGCTAGTAATGATAAATAAAAGTATCAGTGGTTTCCACTAGTTAAATTTTGTTCTGTGTCCAGATCAAATTGTATAGATGGTGGAACTTGCTATTTCCCTGAATTAATGACAGATCTCAAGGATGACCCCCAGTTCATTTTTGACTAAATGAATCTTTACTTACCTTCACATGTAAAGATAACTCTAATTCATTGAAGATGACTTCCAGTACAAAACCCCACAGATTACTGACATTAGTTTGGAAAGGGATAACATTATCACCAAGGGGAAAAGCATATTTCCACAGCATAACACATCCAAGGACCTCTAGTTTGACATTTGCTTTAGCTAAGTGCTGAGATTCAGGAGACCATGTCCTGGGAGACCTCCATGACAAAACACAGCTTTACAGGATCACACTTTGAGATTATGGTGTGTAAGAGCACCCACTGGACAAATCTCACCAAGATTTTTGTCTACGGTCTATCAGTAGCTGCCATACTAAATTTTCTACACCATATGTGCAATGTATGTTGCAGCTTGCAGAACATTTGGAAATGCTCAACATTTAGCTTGCAGCAAATGCACCTTGTCAATAATCCATGTTACTCTGAGTGGAGCATCAACAGATTAAAACATTCCCCAATTACGCCACGCAACACAATAGACTATAATAGCTGTGAAGGAGCCATTGTGTCACTATTAAGTGTTTTGTCATGGTCTGTCAGACAATACTAAGGAAAATTAAAGTCTCTAGATTGCTGCCAAGATAAAATGAAACAGCTCGTTCAAATATGTATAAAATTTCCTTGTGAAAGATGTACATGGAAAACTCCTCTATGAATCCCCCACACAGTCATGGCAGCAGGATAGACCTTTGTCACAGTGTGGCAACAAAAGATTTGGAAATTTGATACTGAATGAGGATTGAGCATTTACTGGTAGGTAGGCTTGTTGTCTTTCACTGGTTCTTTTCTTTGACTGAAATAGCAAGCTGTTTTAAATCCTCTCATGCTTGCACAAAAAAGGCACTGGTATTTATCTTGCAACACTTCAATGAAGTAACTTCCCTCTCCCCGCCCTCCAAAACCTCCTTTGAAAAGCATCCATACCCCTAAACCTCTCATGATCCTTCATTCTGAGTATAAAAGGAAACATTTCTTAATTGTACTGCATTAATTCTCAGGTCTTCCAGTAGTGAGAGGATTTCCTGTCAATTAACAAAAACCAGGCCTTCTGGAGGGACCAACAAAGCACATCTATCATAATAGGGCAAGCAGCTCTGCCAGCATCAGGTTTATAGAAAGTAGAGGTTGTACCGGTAGGTTGTTATGAGCCTTTAACTGGTCCCACAGAAGGAAGCCATTGACAGCTAAAAGATATGTCAATGCAGAGAACCCAAAGTCATTCCTGCACTGCCTGTGAATCCCTTAATACCACTTCAGTGGGGTATGACGGCAGGGAAGAATTCAGCAATAATAAAAGATTTACATCCTGGTCTTGTCTTTGCTGTTTCAGAAACAAGAAAACCCTCTATGTAAATAAGTCTTTTACATGAGAAATTTCTGAGTTAGTTCTTGGGGACCTTGTTCACACTCTTTCCCTTCCAATTTATCCCAATTTATTATATTACAGTAATTTCACGAATACAAGCCGCAGCAATTTGACAAAAATTTTGGTGGAAACTCGGAAGTGCGGCTAATAGTCGGGGGTGGCTAATATGTGAATAATTTTCTGACATTTACAACCTCAGACGTGCCAGCCAGGGCGCCGAGCCAAGCACCTGCCAGTAAAAGCCGGCATTCCGCGATTGTTACAGTGTTACTGTGTTGCCCTGGCTCCCTGCAGGCAGCACGGGGGGTGGGGGAGAGAGGCGGGAGAGCTCTCTTCTTCCCTCCTCTGCCGCGGCCCGGGGAGGACGGGGGGCGGGGCGCCGCCATTGCCGCGGCTCCGGGAGCCGACGGGAGCCCCGCGCAGCCATTGCCGCGGCTCGGGGACGGGGGGGGAAGTGTGCGCCGCCATTGCCGCGTCTCGGGGAGCCGACGGGAGCCCCGCGCAGCCATTGCTGTGGCCCGGGGAGGCGGGTGGAAGCGCGCGCCGCCATTGCCGCGTCTCGGGGAGCCGACGGGAGCCCCACGCAGCCATTGCCGCGGCTCGGGGAGGAGGCGGGATGCTTTGTCCGCACCCGCCGCCGGCACCACGGGCGCGGGAAAGCTCCGTCCCCGCCCGCCGCCGCTGCCGTAGGAGCGGGGGAAGCTCCGTCCCTGCCTGCCACCGCGGGGCAGCGCCGACCCGGGGTGACCGAGCCCAGTGGCAGCGGCGGCCAGCCCCGAGCGGCAGCACCAGGCTGGGCCACCTGGCCCCGTCAGCAGCCCCTAGCAGGCCAAGCCTGCACAGCCTTAGCTCAGCCAGTAAACCTCGCCCTCCCGCGGTTCTGTTACTAATTGCACGCGGGTCCTCGCTGCGAACGACAGAGCGGCTTATATTCGGGTGCGGCTTATCTATGGACAAAAACCGAAATATTTGCCAACACCCAGAGATGAGGCTTATACTCAGTGCGGCTTGTATTCGTGAATTTACTGTAATCTACCACATGGTTTCACATCAGAAGGCACCAATAAGACTTAAAAATCATGTAGCACTTCTAATGTAATTTTGTTTCTCCTTTAGACAGATGGTCACACATTACAGCCCACTCTGTTTAGATTAATACAAAACCTAAATAAATCTTGTGCATTGCACTCACTTTAAATAGCACCCAGTCTTAAGAGAAATTGAGCTAAGGTAAGACATCTTCAGGGTGCTGTTCTATACCAGAATCAACATGGCAGGGCATTTTACCAAGTCTGGAGCTCAATTTGGGTTAGAAGTAACATTGGGTGATTTGGTTTGGGCATCCATTACTAGAGACTTGTGTTTCCTTTCAACAAAGTTTGTGTTAAGTCTTTCCATTCAGTTTTATGCAAACCAAACACAAATATGTCACCTCATTTTAACTTGCACATTTTTGATTCATGAGAACAATGGAAACAACAAAGTCAGTTGCCAAGAGTAGTCTAACAACGTCAGACTGTCAGAAAACACATTAAATTAGAAGTCTGTATAGTTTCTGGCCTCACATAACAAAGCAGAGAACAGCTTTGGCTGCAGGGCCATTCTAATACAGAAAGATGTGTTTTAATAATGGATGCAAAGTATTTTATCAGCACAGCAAGGAGGGATGAGGGTGGGAAGATGATGAATGACTTAAAATTCTGCAGGGGGTTTCTACTGATGTAGTTGTTTAGAAAGATGCCATGCTCTGTCACACTGCTTTCTCTTTCTCCGGGCTATAATGAATTGAGTGCAGCTAGGGAATCATAACCTCATGCAAGAGCACAGCATGGTCTTATCTATCTTTAAGATCTAGTGCTTTGCTATCTCCAGTCATGTGGCATCAGCTCAGAAGATGAATTTTTTCCAAAAGAACCAAGTCAGAGTCTAGACCTTCTGCCTGCAAGAATTGCTGTTTGGATTAGCAATCAGAACATGACCTTTGCTCTGCTCTCGGAGACTATGAGGACATGCCCAATTTGCTTCAGACTTTTTACCTGCCTTGCAAAACAACAGGACTTTTTCATTAACTACCTCAAAGCTAAATATCCAAGGGGCTAATTATCTATAATTAGTGTTCAGGAATGGTATCAACTACACTAATCTTACGTGCTTTTGCTCAAAGACTTTCTTCTTTTCATAGAACACCTAAGGTGCCCTTGTCTCTTGTGTAATTTATTTCATGACAGTGTTCTACCTAGTGCCTAACCTAGACATTGACCCTTAATTTCAGCATTAAAAGCAGTTGAACTTATATATATGTGCATCTTCTCTTTAATTCGCATCACTGACAGTGATTCCAGAAATACCCATTTACATTTTCCTTTCTCTGGTACTCACCTAAAACAAACTAAAAGCCAAAATTTCAAAAATAAATTCTGACTAATTTTTAGTAAGATTCTTCCACAGGTGTTCCAAGGAAACAGCTGAAAAGATATAAGAAAATTAACTTGGGAATGTATAATCAAAGAGGCAATTTGACATACCATACATTGGAACATGTCACTATCAAATGACACACACAACATTCCTAATAAATAACAAGCTGCAAATGCTGTGGTTAAAGCATACAGGTATTAGATAAAATATTAAACCAGAGCTAAAAAAAGTGGTACTTGGTCTTTAGCATCAGCAAACCACAGGAATACCAAGTCTTGCCCACAACATGTATCAGGTGTCAGGGACTTTGGAGAGCACAGACTGAATGCAAATCCTGGTGTCATTACACAGTGTCTCATCCAGCTGCAAATTGGAGCAAAACAGCAGATCCTGAGTCACCAAACACAACCCTAGTAGCAAATTAGACAGGAAATATCCAGGAGGTCAAAATTAGAGATGACAGTTTAAGAACATCGGAGATAGGATGATGTAAAATTATGGTGGATTTTCATTGCAAGACCTGGAAATTACAGTAAAAGCTGCATTACAAACAGGTTAGAGATGGAGAGAAACTCTAACAGAGAGAGCCTGAGCTGGCCCTGCTGCTTGTGCAAATAAGTATATACTTCTCAGTCTTTCACCCCAGCAGGGAATCTGATTCCTGGCCTTCCTGAAAGCAGGAGATCCAGCCCATTATTACCTTTGTACATTTGTCTCACAGAAAGTGCATGTACAACACAATCTCTAGTAACAGGTTGTGCTTTTTAGGGTCTAAACAGCCACATAGCTGGCAATTCTCTGAATACACTGTGCTTAATGGCTTTGAATACAGCAGAGGAGGCAGCAGCATTTCATCTATTGAACTGTTAAAGGCCATTTACTACAATTTTTTGGAAAATACATGCTTATATTAGATTCCAGGGAGTAAAAGGATGTGTTGACAAAGGGCACATTTATTAGAGGAGACTTAATTGCATACTTAACCTTAGGTACACGCTGTTTTAATGGCAAATAAAAATATGCCAAGCATTTTGCATTTTTCAGAACAAGGGCCAAAGGGAACAGAAGAATCAAACTCTCAACACCGAGAAATCTTTTTTCCCCTCATTTCATCTTGACTAAAGCAACCTCTAGATGCCCCCAGATTAGAATATCTGCATAATAATAAACAAGATGTTTTACAGGAGAGAAGCTCTCTTCTCTGCAGTCCCAGTTGTCCCACCCACCCAGCTGCATATAAACTGCATTCTTATGCATCTCAATGGCAAAACAATTGTCCTTATACCTAGTGGGCAATATTTGACAAAAATGATGCTACAGTTCACCTGTTTGCACCTTTTTATCTCTATTCTGTTGCACTTCCTTTCAAACATGGCCTTTCCTACAAGTACATGGCGAAGCAGTTTGTCACACTGAGGGAAACCCACTCCAATCATTTCCTGTTAACCACTATGCTCTCAGCAACTGCTAAAATCATGGTGGCTACAGGGACCTAAATTGTCCTCCAAGGTTTCAGAGGGAGATGATGCATGATTATGTATTGAAAACCTAATTTTTTAGGGCAAAAAGAAACAAAACTAAGCAGCATCTACATTCATGCAGGAGGAGAAAATCAAATTGGGAGAAAAATCACAACATTCATCTCTCATCTGCTTGAACCTGATCACCATGACCATGTTCTAGAGAGTCAACTCCCCAAACCCAGAGTCACACTGCTAATCTTCAAAGTCTTTTATGAACTAGTTCCTAGAGAAATGAAGGGGATAAAAAACTAAGCGCACAGTCATGTCCATCACCATGAACCAACAAGGGACAAGAGTGGGTATTTAAGAGGAACTCTATCCATTATCAGGTACCAGAATTTTCCTCCCAGTGTGAGAAGGGAGGATGTGAACACCTTATTTACAGACTAGACACTGTGTTCCTTGTTCTGTGAGCAAAGATCATGTCAGTGACCAAACAAAGTGAAAACAAAAATTATGTGGGCAAGCAGTTGCCATCTAAGACAGAACAGGCAACATGTTTTCCTAGTTTGACAAAACAATTTTTTGGGGAGAAGTAACAGTTTCTTGTTACATTGGCCGACAGCTCCTGACAATCTGGGTGAAAGAAGCCTGAATGTAATTCAAAACAGACCAGTACAGAAGGTGGGGAACTGGTACACGCATATTTGGCTATTCACCCAGTACACTGCAATCATTTGAATTGTCTCTCACAGCATGCTTAAGATTTAAACCAAACCTAGGGCTTAGTCCCAGAAGATGTTTCACTTTCTGAAGAATTCAGAAAAGAATTAGAAAATCTACCAAATACAATAACAACTTTTTTATTATTATTATTTTTTTTTTCCCAGTCCCTCTGCCTTCGTTCTCTGCTTGTGCATGGGTTGTACAAGCTCTGTGTGAATGTGTGACTGCAAACCCTCCTGAGACTGGCAGCCCCAGAGCAGGTGCGTGATGTTTGTGCCTCCTCCCCTGGTAACAAAGAAAAGAAACCTCTCTGCACAGTAGTGCATTTGTCATGGTCAAACATTGCAGTGATACAATAAACAGGCATTTGAATCCTAGCAAAATAACTTGAAACCACAACTATTTATCCAAGTGAATATTAACAATGCCTCTTCCCATGACAATACAAACCTGTACTAAAAATAATGTATTCTCACCTCTTGCAATGCTGTGAGCAGATATACAGACTGAAATTCCGGTGTGTGACAGGAGTTGTATTTTTGTACTCTCATATTCTCAGAGATACCAAAGTAAGGGAAACAGTAAGAATAACAAGGTGATATAAAGTTGCAATAGTATTTGAGCCTGAAATAGGTTTTTGTACTGTGAAAATAATATATGGATTCTACTTAATTCTATAAGCATTTTGATAAGCAACCACATATTTTTCTTTACAATTTCTGATGGGAAATGGAGGAAGAGAATAATGCTTTTGAAAGACACCCAAGATCCCAGGTCACATCTTTTTACATCTCCCAGTTGGGTGTGTATTTACCAATACCACACAGTTACTCTATTGTATTTTGAGACATCACAGAGAAGGAAAGATTTGCTTGCTTTTACCAGTCAGTGTTTTTTAAAGAATTAACTGTCATTTGCATTTATTCTTGCATGTCTAATCAGCAGTGTTATTCAACTCTCCCATTCTGTCCATGTACCCTTCAAAGTTTACCATCAATGAATGAGCATACAATTTAGTTTTAAAAAAACCTAAACAATAAAAAACCCCCAAAACCAAAACAAAATAAAAAAGTAAAAAAAAAAACCAAAACCCATTGCCAAAATGGTGGGAGAGGGAAAGACTCTATTAATGATCCAGGCATTATTTTTCACTTTTATGAAACCAGTCCAAACTATACACTAAGATACAATGAAATTTTAAGGTAAAAAAAAAAGACTGTACAGAGGGAAAAATCATAATGTTTCTACTAATATGAAAGGATACACGAAGAATATAGAACAGAAAAATGGGATTAAGAAAAAGTTACTTAAGAGAAGTAAAATTTATTAGTTTACATGTGAAGGCTGAAAGTTCAGCTCATCTGAACAGTCTTAGGCTCCTGTAACTAAACAAACAGATGAACAAACAAAATCTATTACACTAAAATCCTAATCCCCTAACTCAAAAAAAATCTGTTCACATCCTGAGTTCACTTACTAGAAGACTGTGTACTTTGTAGTACTGAAGAAGAAATCTTGGATTTCTGAGAGTAACTCTGAACATGTTTGGTGGAACACAGAGTCTAATATATCTCCTTAATGGACGTTTGACTAAGTAGTTCATTTCAGGTACTTCAGGGATGGATGCTGAAATAGGAAGTTTGACATTGATTGGAATCTCCAAGCTCTCCAAAAAGATGATTTCCTCCTCAGCACCAGGAGGAAATCTTAATTTCTCTCTGCTTCATCTCCATTAAAATTTCATTCAAAACGAAGGTAAACCAACACTTCAGAGTGTTAAAAAAATGCTATGGTTTCATTGGTCAGAATGGCAGAGCTCTGTCATCCCAACCAAGCCAGCTGAGCTCATGAATTGAATCCTCTGCGGGTAACTACACAGAACCTGTAACCATGTGGAATTGAAGCCTAGTTTAATAAGCAGTGTAGTCCTCTTTCCAGGAGCCAGGCTGAACTGTGGCTCTAATGTTGAGGAATTGCAGTATTTCATAGTCAAGTGAGTGGAAGGAATATTGTGAGTGACTTAAATTCCCACTCCAGAGGAAAAAGAAAAGCCTTCACATTGACATGTTACCATTTATGATACACTTAGGTACACTCTAGCTGCACTTTTCTTTCTAGCAAAATTCAAGAACTAAAGAATAAAAGTACTGCCAATTTATCCCTCCACTAAGTGCTACTCTGCAAGTTTTTTTCTTTTCTCAATTCTTTCCTCTTGCTTAGTTCCAGATTCTGCTGCTAATAACTACATTATGTACTTTGTCACATAGGGTACAAACATCAGCACCAAAAGAAACAGGTCAACAAAACTATTCTTAAAACAAATGCTTTCCAGTAATAGGTTTTAAAACTTGTCTGTACTCTTACCAAGTTTCAAAATACGCTTTAAAGGGCATCTATTTTACTGCAGTTTTCTCCCATGAGGTATGAGCGCCTAAAATTTTTTGTTTCCATACACTAAAAAAGACCTTCCTATGCATTTTCTGTACATACAGAAAACTTTCAGATGACATCTTTTTCACAGTGACAATTACAGAAATCAATATATCACACATGATTTTTGAAGACCCAAAACAAACTAAAAATGTCATTTATTCCCCCTGTGGAATTCCCCTTTATCTAAGTCTAGCTCAGAGAATTCTAGGAGTATTTTAACTAAAGCTTACTTTGTGTTACAAGCTGTCTTTACATGTAAATTCAAGGATAACTGCTGAAAGTGGAAAAATATGCTTTAGAATATCTTTGATGCTTAAACAGCCAGCAAGGGTTAAAGCTTCTTTAAGCTATTTAATTGCAAATTGCAAAAACTTCTTAATATCACTGCTATATATAGTAAGTTGATTTATGCATAAATATGTCAAGGTCATTTGGTGCCATTAATAATATAAGAAGCCATTTCAGTATGAATGTTATTAATTGGAGGATTAATCAGTCATACAGCAATGCTTAAGCAACTTCTTCACAAACCTTGCAAATTCCAGGGTCATCTCTCCAAATATTTAAAAAGGACAATTACTTCTTTCCCCAGTTTACAAATCTTTCAAGGACACTAAGTCAGGTCCCACCTACAAACTTTGGAAGAATTTCTGCTTCCAAAGAGGAAATAGCTTCATAATTCTTAAACAACAAATAAAAATGTCTCTTACTACCACTTGTCAAACTGTTGTTACTTCCCCACTTTTCTTCTGCCGATTATTCTTGCCTGTAACAGCACAAACCTTCAAAACACAGAAAACTCACAAAGGTTGGAGCTTCCAAAATAGCCTGTTTCTGCCCCTCTCTATAGGGAATTATGGAAATCCATTATTCTTCTCTAGGTGGCTTTAAATCACCTTTCCCTTTCCTGCCAGGCAGCTGAGGGGAAGGTAAAAGGCAGGAAAGCAGAGCACAGCTCCTGCTGTCAGACACTCCTGGTGAGTCTGAGCCCCTCTGGCAATGCTCAGGCTCTGTGTAACAGGGGGCATCTGGCTAAACTTGTGCTGGGACATTTTCTGGGCAGGAAGATACAGTACACATGTGAACCCACCACTACCTCGATATGACAAGTGCTCTGAAAGATTTCTTTGGTTTTCAGACTACAAGTCTTTTCCAAAACTCACACCTGAGCTCAATGCAGCAATCCATCTGCTATTTCTGAAAGGAACTTCACCACATACAGCTTGACCTAGAAGAGAACCAATACTGCCAGGATGAGTCTGCTCTTTTTGGCCTGCTTTAATACATGACACCATGACATTAAGTGCCTTTTACCTCTGAAATAGGTTTGTTGGGGCTTTTTCCCTGCCCATTTCACAACTACCTTTTATAGTACTTGATGAATTACAGCAAGACAGACAACTTAGATAAATTGGATCATAGCCAGTAAAACCCATCTCACAGCTGCTCTCTACCTCTGCAACAGAAACATCCTTCATCATAAGATGTGTTAAAATAAGCTGTCAATAAAAATTCTCTGCATTTATCTGGGAAAGAGTTGCTGGCAGAAAAGGCCAGTAGCAATAAAATCAGAGATAGGTTCTGCAGCATCAGTCTGCATTCAGTGAGGAAAAAGACTCAAACCACTGCCTTACATTTAATTAGGATTAGGCAGAAGAAAATATGTGGCCAAATAAATATTCAGTGTAAATCCCCTGAGCTCCACTAAGCTTTACACCTACTGGCACCCATAAAAGTACGAGTGCCTTTCTCTGGAAATGAAATGTGATGTACACTGATCTGGAAGAGAGGGGAAAGTGTTTATATCCTTATTAACATCTTGTATATCCCATCCAACATTTTCCTTTCCATACAGTGCCACAGGGAAATATACTACCCTACCCTGAGCAGGCCAGCAATTTCCACACAGAGAATGCCAATCCCTGGTTTTGGATGTGGTACCTTGTTTGCAAAAAGCTGCACTGCCTGGGCTGCTCTAATGCTGGGTATTAAACAGCAAACTATTTCTCTATGCACTGCACAGGTATAGGAATAACCTTAATAGCGAGTCTTGTTCCAACAGCACTAATAAAGTCATTTTACGTGTAATGGAAATAAGGCAATGACACAGTAAGTAAATTGTCCAGCCACAGGTAGAGCCAGAAAAAGAAAAGAGTTTTCCAATTCTCGACCTGTTGCTGTCACTTCTAGACCATATTTTAATCTTCTTAATAGTCTACTATTGATCCACATACAGAGGTCGTGTCAAACTTCATATGCCTTAAGCAGAAAAGACACCACAGTTGATCTTTATTGGCATGAAGGTACTCCATTGTCTTGGAATGATCTACTAAGAACAAAACAAGGTTCAAAACAATCCAGCACAAGGCACACGCAGCTGAGGAAGAAGTGACTTATCTTCTATTCTTCCAAGGTTTAACTGTACTTCTTTTCGTTTACGGGAAAAAATTAACTTTTAGAGAATAACTAGAATTGTGTCACTACTGCTTAGCTAGAGCTAGGAAGGGGGAAAAATATTACCCTCAAAATGCCAGGTAGAAACAGAACTCTTTTCAGAACTTTGTTGGATCACGTAAGCTTCTGAGATGACAAGATCTGAGCAACTTATCCACAGCACACAAATCATGTCAAAGCAGTTCAAACTGGGTGGACAGAGGAGATCTGATTCTTCAAAAAAAGAGCTGCATCTCTCTGTGCATAAGTCTCAGTGATCTCAAAATTTAAAGAATGGTGAAGTATGAAGATCTCTTACAGGCATCCTTTCTCAAGGGATAGCACCACAGAAGATTAGTTCGATTAGTACCTAGCTTCATACCCTGGACAGAGGGGACACTGCATTAGCTAGGAGTGTCCACTCTCCCCTTTACTGAAGGCTGTGGAACTTAGTGAAAAAGTGCTTTTTGTCACTTAGGTTATTTGTTTAAAAAAAAAAAAACACTTCACTTCTCAAATCAACTGCCAATTGAAGGCATATTCACATTTTGATGTTTGAGGTTCAGTATCAATTTTGTCACAGATGAAATTGGTCAGTGCTATTTCCTACTGCCAATAGTTTGTTGGCTTGCATAGAATAAGAAAGTCAGGCTCTTCCCTTTTGATTGGATGGGGTTGAAGCTGTAGCTCCCACTGTAACCATCTGGCTATTTCACAGGTTTGGCTAAGGTACTCCTGTTTTCTCCCACTGACACTGCTCTTTAAAAACATGGGTTTGAATATTTTAAAATAAAAGGACTTCAAGTCAGCCATTCATCTTTCATTCCTTTTAAAGTAACCATGGATTTGATCTCTTCATTTGTCTTTGGGCACCTGTCCACCCAGAGATGAAACACCAAAACCCACTCCTGGTGTGAAACCTCTTCACATTCCTCTCTGAAGAACTTTCATATAACTTGTGTTTACCATTAATTCCTTTTTCTGATCACTCATCTGAGTCCTTCCCTCTATACATAATCCTTACTTGAAAAGAGAAACAGCATTTTAGTATTTTCTTATTGTGCATTGTATTCTTGCATTGTGAATCAATGTACTTTGTGTTAAGGAAATTTCTTCCACATTCTTTCAACCAGCAATGAGCTGAACATTCATCAGTAGCTGTAGGATATGGCAAAGAGAAAGAAAAACTAACTTCAGGGCTATGCATTTTTTCCTTTGAGAATGAGAGAAGATATCCAATAAAAGACATGCACAGTTTTATCTAAATATCCTGCATCACAGAGCACAAACAGCATTCGAGGTACCCTACCCTGGAAATGGGCAGATTTCATGATTGGCACTACAAGCTGAGCAAGAAATGTTCTGAAGTCTTCAAACTGATCATGTAAGTGCCAAAATACCACCAACAGAAAGACACCAAAAATAGTGTTGACCCTTGTCCCTCTGCAGCTTCCACCATGTGAGGCACTGATTTACCAAGATATGAGTATACCGATACTCAAATGTACAGACAAAAGACTCTCTAACAATTTAAAGTTAGAAAGGGTATGTTTATTCAGCACTGGGCAGCATTGTGGTGTAGCCCCCTAATACACACTGCGAAATTACAGGTGGTCACAGAGTCTATTTATTGACAAAAGGTTCAAACAAATACATATTCATAATACCAGCTCCTCCCATCCCCTGTTTCCTATGGTAATTAGCTTGAATGGCTATTAAGCATGTGTGGTTGGTTTCTTGAATTAAGTCTGGGGTCGTTTTTGTGGGGAGGGGTCTTAAAAGGAGGAAGTAAAGTGAGTCTTCCTTGTCCTGACCTTTTCTATTAATGACAATACAAATGGCTTTTGGGGCAACCCCAGTTTTGCAAAGAATGAGTTTCTGGTTGCAATTGTTTGTGTTCTTTGGACCTAAGTACTAGTTTCATCCTTTCCCAGTGCAAGCACAGTTAAGCAAACATAAATTGACAGGCAATCAATTATTTAAGTTTCAGGTAACTATCTCAAGCCCTCTTAACTAAAATCCTAATTTCTTTAAGATTAGTGTTTCAGCACTCTCAAATGACAGAGTCTACCAGGCACAGCAGCCTCCTGGAAAGGCACCCTCCCATCCCTGTCTGCCCAAGACTACATAATGTTCATTCTTATGGGTTCATAATGAAACATAAAGTCTGGGAGAGGCAGCAGTGATCCTCTCCTTACTCTTCTTGCATTAGTGATAGCCAAGTGTTGCGAAATCAGTGAGGAAAGGAAAGCTCTTGGTTCATTCTTGCTGTTTTGCTGGAAGTGAGGTTAACTGTGCACCTACCAAGGAAAAAAGTGATCCATGCAGCACACTGAATAAAGAGGTAGAAGGTGCAGCATGGTTAAAATAAATCAAGATTTACAAAGTAGAGGAAGGAATGCAATTTCATGATTGAATACTCACATGAAAGATCATCCTGATCCCTTTTCCTTGAAGTGCCCACATGCACCATCATCCAACAACTGATTACCTGGCAAGCCTAAAGCAAAGCCAGAACAGCAGTCACGACCCCCAGGCACTAAAAATCAAGCACTGGTCAGAGTGTCAGGGCTCCTTTGCCAGCAGTAACATTCCATCCCCCAGTCTTGCTAAAGTCCTCCAAGCCTCTTCTCTCCTGCTCTAAATGAGGCCAGTTCCATGCATAACTTTCCAGGATGTTCTTAATGCTGACATTACTCAATGCCCCTTTCTTTTGCCAGTAAAATTTGATGGAATTATTGAATACATTTTAGAAACAGCTTACTGGAAAATAATGTTGTCTTTGAAATCTACAGCATTTACACCAAACTCCTTTCATTATGCTTTCTACTTGTAATTAAAACAAATTTAAAATTAATCTGCTGTTTTTTATACTCAAGCCTCTAAACTATTTTCTTTCATAAGCAGTGACAGCCTTCCATTTATGTAGCATTATTATATGAGAATTTCCATGTTGAAGAAAAAGAATATTCTACAAATGCACAGGCACTTTTTGGCCATAGTACTCCTACAGAAGATCATTAAATTTTCACAATTAAATTTGGTGATACCAGAAAGGCTGGTGAGGATAGTTCTTACAATGATAACAAGAGATCAGAGAGCTTTACTTTGGACAGTAAGAATTCTTAGTAGTCTCTTGAACTCCCCAGCTTCAGAAGAGTCTTTGTCTGCTGGATGTGAATAATGTTTCCAGCATTCCATTTCCTGCACCCTTATGGTGGAATTTCACTCAAGTTATGACTACACAAATATATGCATGTCTCTGTAGTAGCAAGAATCACTTCCTGCAGCAATGGTAGAAAATATTTTTTTTCCTCAGGCATCAGTCTCTTCATAAAAACAGTATCTCTCGCTGACCATAGGCAACATACCATAAAAACAATGCATAATTGTGGGTGTCTGCCCCTATGTCCCTATGTAAGATAGAAAAAAGATTTTTTATATATATATATATATATATATATATAAATGAAAAAAAAATATTTTATATATATATGCACACACACACATCCCAAAGCAATCACTAAAACACCTAAGACTGGAGTAAACCACTTCTGGAATAAAAAAGTTGCAAGAAGCATTGTAGGAATACCGGTTTCACTCTAGCACAGGTAATCTACCACAACTTCTAACTGCAACAAGAGAAGTTATTATATTTGTCTAAGTTATTTTACACCAGAAAAGGCTCAATTTAAACCCTCCACCCCCTTCCCCATCAGGAATATATGAATTTTGTTGGACCAATTTTTACACTTTTTTTCAGGCTCAGAAGAGCACTTCCATCACACAAGAACAAGCAATGCAGTACCACTAATAGTTGAAGAGTTTACAAATTATTCTTGAATTCTTTACTATGCATAAATATATCAATAACCTAATGGACATTACAGGCTAGGTGCCCCCATGATACTCTAGTGACTTCCACCTGGCCTAGATAGCCTAAGCATCCTGCAGGGCAGGAGATTTACTGGACTAATATGACAAGGCCCTTTCTAATTTTGGAAATGAAAACACCATTACATTTTAAAAAGTTGCCAGGAGTTCAATGTAATTATTTGAAATATGGGTCTAATGTCCAACAGTACACAAGAAAGGCTGGTATTTGCTCTTTCAGAGCGACAATTTCCCAAAGCATTTAGGATTACTTTAAAGAGCTCTGAACAGAAGGAAAACTTGCAGAAACCCTGACCTCTTTAGATTTGTTTATTAGATGACATCCTAAAATTTCTAATGACTTTCAAATGGCTTCACAACACCATAATGGTAGGAAACATAAGAGAGGTAGTCAGACAGAAAAATTACCCTGTATTTCAGACAGTTATTTATTCAAAATAGTTATGGGTCCTTGAATTTTCCACCTACTATGAAATTTTTCAGTTCACAGCGCCTTATCTTCACACATTGTAACATTATGTATAAAGTAGTGAGCCAAAACACATCTGTGTTCAAGAGTATTCAATGTAAAAATACTTTTTGCTATCATTTTTCAGTATTAAGAAGAATATTTTTGATCTCCTAAAAGGAGACCACAAGTTGGCAAGAACTGGCTGGTGTACCTCAGAGACTTTTTCAACCCAAAAGCAGAGAGCAAAACATTTGAGCAGATTGAAATTTCTGAGCTGGTCTACATTTTCACAGGAAGCAACAGTAGTGTATTCCACTGCACTCTCCCCAGTGCTGAAACAGCCTTCAAAAGCAACACAAGTTTTTTTGGGCAAGAATTCTCAGGGATTACCCTTTGCCTTCTCTTTAAAATGGATGAAATACATCAATAGTTTATATCTTAACCTCTTCTAACTATCATGCAGTGTTCAACAGGGACGGAATTCTTTTCTACTTGCATGCTGCAAATATACACAGTGTGAGTATATAAATGTGAATTTTCATATATTATGCACTACCTAGTTATTGACTTTGCAAAATTAGTATACTTTCTTAAAATCTACAAAGAAATCTAGCACTCATATTGCAAGCAATAGAGCCTACTAGGAAAAAACTCCATTAAATACATTGTGCTTATGCATAACGAATTATAGTTTCAGAAACATACAATTCAAAGGGTTTCTTGCAATTATTTCACAAATAAAAAATAGTCCACTCACAAAGTGGGTAATTCTAAACTGAGAACAAGGTAGCCTAAGGATTCAAATAAATAATTCTCTCAAGAAAGATTCAGAGTCATTACTGTAATCTATTATTTGTGATTTGCAAAATGGTATTTTTTAGCAATAGATCAGTTTGTTGACCTGAAACTAAACGTTGTGCACTCCTGAAGTCAGAAGCTCAGTTTTAAATGAACTACACATTATGTATGTTTCTCAAAAAAACCTCTTTAAAAACAAAGGAGGGGAAGGGTTGACTGGATAAACGATTCCAAGAATAAACACCATACAAAGCTATTTATATTATCTTGCCTACACTCACAGTATAACATTTCCCTTCTATATAATAACATACTCTGCATTTACAGAACAGAGATATTATATGTTATGACAGAACTGTTTTATCCTGTTCAAAAAATGACATGCATCAATGGGGAAATATCAAAAGAGTAGAAGGAGAAGATTTTTTATTATTACAGACATGGTAGTCTGTTGTAAATTAGTGAGAGGCCATTATCAGCCAGAACACCAATATATGCTCCCTGACAGAAGCCCATTTCAGGAACTGGTGACATTTTGATTAATGCTATATAATAGCACTGCATTTTACATGCTATATATCTTTAGAACAGTATTGCACCTTGGACAAGATTTCATCATAATTCTTGCCACATGACATTAAGAAGCTGGGTAAATGCCTTAATTAAACATTTGATTATGACTACTAACTATTGCTCAGACTAAGACAACAAGTCTAATGACTGATTTTTGGAATAAAGGGTTTCTTGTTTTTATACCATGTAAAAAAATGCAGAAACAACATCCAGCATTCTAAAGGCATTAATAAGAGATAATATGTTTTCAAAAGTTAAAACAATCCAGTTGATTGCATTACGCATGGCTTGTGCTAGGAATTTTTCTTGGATGTTGTTTTCTGGAAACTGTTTCACAGGTGATCCATTTCTGTAATAGGTTCATTGTTTCATCATTCATAGAAAGGGAAGTCAGGTCCTCAGAAGAAAAGCTGTGTCAGAGATTTGAGATGTGACACTACTGAGTCACAAACACACCATGTGTTTTGCAATGCCAGGATTTGGGATTTGGGATTACTGTTCTGCTTTTTAAATGTGGCTGAGCTTAAGCTGCAGCGATAATCATCAAAAACAGGTACAAAAAAGACAGCTGCCATTTTTAAATAATATAGAAAGAAATGTCTAAAAAGTGGTTTCCTATTTACCTGACACTCCTCCAGGGAAGAGGTCCCTACATATTCATTCGCCTTTAGGAATATCTGACAAGGAATGAGAAACAATGTGTCCGGTGCCAGATACAAATTGTAGCTTAACAAAATGAAGCAGATGTAGAATTCCATAATTCATCTGCCTTCCACTTCCTAAACATGTCCTTGATCCTCCCTTCAGAGCAACAGCAGTGCATTAGCCTCCTCTTCACAGCTGCCCTTCCCACCTCTCCATCTGGATGCTAGAAAGGCAAGATCAGAAAAATACCAGTGCTTTCCTCATGGAATCTAAAATTCAGCTAAAATTTAGGAGACAAATCTAGTTTATTTTCAGGAAACAAGAAGGCGATATTATACGTTTTAAAATACTGCAAATTTCACATCCTTTTTTACCTCCTACATCCCTTTTAATTTAAGAAACTTCTGTGAGTTGTAGATTCTAGTGAAGCCAGTGAGAACCATCACTGTACCAGAGGTGAAACTTCAGCAGACCTGCATGGTTTTTATTTGGCTTCTTTACTTTTAAGCCAACCAGTTTCAAGAGAGAGGATGCTTTTACACAGTGTGCTTTATTTAACTGGCAGGCCCTGGCTGTGTTCGAGACACACACAGTTCAAGCTGTATCCAGAGGAGGCAAACAGGGCATATTGTGGTCCATAAACCTTGAAATTTTGAGTCAGTAAAATCTGCCTTAAAAGTGAGAAACAACATGCAATTTGCCTTTAATTCCCAATACTACAATGGAGACAGCCACAAACATCTCACATAGTACACACCCTTTCCCTTACCAAGGGCCAGAGGGAAAAAATTAATTCCAATCAGTAAGGAAAGGACTGGAAGGAAGGCTGATTTTAGAAAAATGAAGGCATGCATACTCATGGTGCTCCTTTTAACTGTGTCTTTGTTTGAAATCTGTTAATAACATCTGTTACTGATTTACAGGACTTAATACAGGCTCAAAACTTCAATTTCTTCACAGCTCTCCCTGATGATCTTGCCCTTGGGCACATACTGGTGTTCCCCTTCCTTTCAACTCATGCAGTTAGATCACATTTCTTATATTGGGTCAGCCCAAGCCTGTGTATTTTACTGTCTCTTGGGTGGATAGTGTCAGACAAGGAGAGATTAATGTATTATCACACAGCTTTTGATTTAAAATTAGCGTACCTATTGAATCTCTTTCAACTGGCCTTTTGAAAAGGATAATATATTCCAACCACTGAGCAAAGATGTCTCCTCTGGCATTGATTGAAATAAAAGAGCATTTTTGCTTGAAGAGGATTCCTTTTCTGACCCTTCTTTCACTCAAGACTTTTGCCTGGAATTTGGTAACCTGAAGCAAATCTCTAGCATATAGTCATTAACCTCATGAACCAAAGAAGAGTGAAGCTTGGCAAGAGAAATACCTATTTTACAATTTCCCTCCACCAGCATATGCCCCATTTTGTTTAATTTTCTAATCACGCTTCATTTACGCCTTACAAGCTAATCTCTCCAGTCACAAAAGAAATAATTAGAAGATTGCATTCATGTACAATTAGTGTTCAAATTGATTGTGAGTGAAAGTCAAATTTTGCTCTGACTTAATTATGTAGATGAACACTAGAAAGAGTCAGGCAGGTGAAGACCACAGGGTTTGCTACATGAGCATGTTGGCTTAACCTGGCTGAGTTTCTTTCTGCTTTGTAGACCCATACAGAGAATTAACAACTATTTTATAATAGAAAGTTCATATTAATCCCATTACAGCCCATACTGCTTGCCCGTGTAGACAAGAATACTATGTACTGGCAATGAAGGCTATACAAACAACTTGAATTACACCAAAATTAATCAGAAAGGACTGATATTTAAATTTGCATAGAATCGAATTAAACCTCTTGATATCATATTCCCACAACAACATTCATCCTTTTACAAAATAAAAGGGAAACCTGTGTGTTGGGTTCTCTACTTTTACTATACAGCCTTTGCTGATAATTTTGGAGATGAAGATTTCCAACTGGCAAGTGATTGAGAGCCAAAATTACCACTAGGTGTGATAAAGACATTTAACCAAAAGGATATGGAAAAGGCCTATTAAAAAATATAAGAATAGTAAGCAGTGGAGAACAGTGAGCTGCACCATATTTAAGATATTACTGAAACGTTCTTCAGACTCCAGTTCATGTTCAGGAGCAAGTATATTTACCACTCACTCAGTTGCCAGAATTCTTGTAGTTGTTTTCTCATTGAAGCTACACAAGTCAGAAAGTGCATTTTTAGGGGAAAGCAGCAGGAAAGCTCCTTCCCACAGTGAAACTCTTCTACTTCCTTTGATAGACTGAGATTCTGAAAAAAGAAAGCTTGCCATTGCTGACTCTTCAAATGCACAAACTCAAGTGAAGGCAGGTGTTCTGCTCAAAAAGCGATGTCCCACAACATTTTTTTTTTCAAGTACTTGAGGATGGATGGGATGCTTACACATCCAGCTGTGAAACATTCACGCTTGCTTCAGTCAAGGTGAGCTAGCAAGACTTAAAGGCCCTAAGGTCTAAAAGACTATAAAAAAATACTGGTTAGGAAAGGATTTTATTACTTGGAAAACAGAGCTCCCAGACTAACAAGTTGTCCCAAATAAGAAGGCATAGAAATCGATCTCCACAATATTTGCCACGTTTTTTGAATAGATAAAACTTTGCTTGAAGCAGGTATAGTACTAGCAAGCTTGGAGTTTGAGATGTTTTATCACAATAGTATGAAATAGGCTTTAGCATTTTTAATGGAACAGTTGATCTCAAACAGTACACAGTATTTCCTTTTCATCATAGTCTGGAAGTGATAGGAAGCTAATCTTTAGTTTTAAAACCTGTTTTACTGTGATATTTTCCAATTACTTGTTAAAATTTCCCATTTCCAGCATTTTTATAATTATGTGTTTTAAGATTAATGTGAATTACCATATGGTTTAAAATGCAGCAATTTTGCATGAGGCACACCTGGCTAAGTTAGGATAAAGGCATTTTTTTCTGTATCACATTCAGTGCTTAACTCATAATCAAAGACTAGTACAGATCACACAAATCTCTTGATGAGCTGCAAATAAGCCGCCATCAAGTCGTAACCTTAAATCAAATTGCTTCAAATTTTTTACATGTGCACTCTATGTGAGGGTGGTGGACCCTGTGAGGGCCAAGTTCTTGATGCTAAGTATGTTTGAGATTCAGCAGCTGATTTCAGGAGCCACAAACCTAATGCTTGGGTGAGTGCCTGTGATGCTGCTTTCTCAGAGTGCACCCAGTTTGTGTAAGCATAAAAACATACTATTTCCTCATAAAGAATTACTAAATATCTATGTACAGAAGATCCACTCAGATTTTAGTTGTTTTACTAAGTCTTACACCCAGGATTAGAAGAAAATTTCTGCCCAGAAGCATCTAAAAGTGCCCAGAGTCATTACCAATATCATACTGCATTACAAGATATTTTGTTACTGCACAGGACTGTAGGCACTTCTGCCTAGCACACTGGCTACCCTGAACTGGATGGTGCTGTTACTGCAAAAGGCCAGTTGGGATTCATAAATTATATGCCACTGCACTTCTCATGAGCAGCTCAGCACACACCTGACACAAGCCTCCAAAAGCTAATTATGTGCAAAGACAAGCAGTACAAACACAGTAGGACAAAAACAAGGATGCAACTTTGCAATAACAACCTATAGCAGGTAGGTAGCAGGTGAAGGACTGCAGGCTAAAACTTCTTCCCAACTGAAGTAGTTCAAACCATCTGTTGGTCAATAAAATGTCTAAACCAGTTCCACAGTGCATTTTTTCTTGACATGGAACATGTGCCTTGGAAACACTGCAAAGTCCAAGGGGACAGACAGAAGGGAAAAGGGGAACTTCACACATGAAGAAAAGGAAGAGCCCAGGGTCCATGCCATTCACCCCATCTCTGTGGATGACAAAAGCAATGAGAGAACAGCTGGCCTCTTCCTGGAGACAGGGATTTTTCTATTGGGCTACAGTCATGCACTTTCACAGCATGACTGCCCTAACTGGAAGGTATGGTGTGTTTGTGTCTCCTAAAAAAGTGAGAAAATGAAGTAAAAACACTATTGTGAAGCAAGGCTGTATAATTCCTTACGATCACAGACAAACAAGTGAAACTTGATTTCAAATTCTACATTACACTGGAATAACCCATGCATGTCCCAAGATCACTTTATAAGTGAATTTATAATCACGAATTTACTCCAAAAAATGTTATAACGTCACCTATTTCCCTCAAACTACTTCTTTAATCTGAAAGAATAAAAGACACAAGAAGCCTTAACCTGTTTGTACATCAGTTAAATGCTGTCTGCCAAATTGGTGTGCTGACCTTTGAGATACAAAATAGAAAGGGGAAAATATATGAAATATTACAGGAGGGTTCACTGCATTTATGCTGTCTCCAAGTGAAGCAGCACCTAAATTCCTAACCATATGCCAACCAACTCAAGGCAGGTAACAGCTTCACCAATATCATTCCCATGAGAAATGTTTTACAGACCTGGAAGTGCTCCAGTGCAAAGCATGAATATGAAGGATGGATAAGATCCCTGCAGGGAATGCTCCTCTTTATAGAGGAAAAAGAGAGCTAAATTTAAATGCTACTTTCATGTTTAAATTTCTGCCAAGGAAGAATACTTTGCACTTTTACAACACACTATTTATAGAAATTTCAAAACATTCTGGACATATAAATAAATTCTATTTGTTACCTCCCATGAAGTGTGAGAAGGTTATCCCCATTTTAACATTCCAAAGCTTAAAGTGTTGAGATTAAATTATTTACCACAGATTACAAAGACAGACTAAGGAGTAGAGACAAAAGTCAGAAGATTCTCAGCTCCTCTTTCCCCTGCTCTTCAACATTCAACACTGTGCTTTGCAGTGAAATATTAAAATATACCTATATTAAAAAATTAAATTAAAATTCATAGTTACTCTTAACATTGAAAGAAACAACCCTATGACAAAAAGGGAAGTGCATAAGGAGAAAAAGGGGAAGTTAGCATGTTCTCAAGGTCTTCCTTTTAGCAGTTTTTTCCCAGCTGAACAGTTCATTTATCTTTAAAATATTCTTCCAGCATAACTGACTCCAAACCATCCCATGTGATAAACAACAAACTGTTCTATTTCTTCTCAGTGGGAACACTGAAGCACAAAAGTCAAAGCTTTTACAAAAGTACCCAAGGACTCATTGTGAAACATGGAACTAGCTAGAGATGAACAAACATATTTATTTGTTTTGATGGCATAAGTGAAAAATACTTTAAACCATTTTATTTGTGTGATTCTAGACCAATCTGGAGTTCTTTTTCATCTATTGCTGTAGTGGGAAAAAAAGGCAAGAAAAGGAAAAAATAAATATTCCTTCTTGCTTGAAACTTGAAACCACATTTCAGTTACTAGAACTGCCAATAAATGTGGCTTTTTCCAACATTAAAAAATACAATTAATATCAGATTTTATTTTTTTCAATTGAAAACAGTTTTGTAAATAAACATTCTATATTAAAACGTTTCTGCCACCTTCATTCCAGTTGGCAGTCTGTCTGAACTAACCCAAAGAATGCAGCTTTCAGATCCCACTTATGCTGACCAAGGATGTAAGAGATCCACTGATTTAAGAGCTTCCTATCACAGAGCCAACCCCACCTGTGCTTACTCCACAATTCCCTTCTGAGGGCTGGCCATGGGTGCTTACCTCAAGTGACCCTGGTTTGTGCTTTGTGACCTCTTGATGTTTTCCTGTCCTGCTTTCTGCACCAGGGAACCCAGCCAGCTGAGAGAAAAGCCTGCTTACAAACATGCCTGTTGCACATGGCCAGCTGTGAAAAGAGGGGAATTGGTGACATACAGCCTGCAGCTCCAGGGTTACAGACGTTATGGTGAGGGCAGGAGCTAATCTGGAAACCATACACACACACATATACTGCTGGATACTTTCCATTTCTTCTGACAATAGCAAATACATGGTTCACCAAAAGGAACTGAAAATAAGTCAAAGAGATCACCTTTCATCACATCCATTTTCTACTGGAAGAAATTGCAAGTACAGATTTCCAAGACTGGATCAAATGAGATGTTTAAAACCAATTGTGAAATTTTAAAACACCAAAACTTTAGAGAGAATATATTTAAGAAAAGTATTTTTATACATGCAAACTAACATCACTGTTTATCATGAAATGACAATTGTGCTGGATATTTATTCAGGTCATAATGATCCCTGTTTACTCTACAAGCCTAGACAGATGAAACAATGAAAGCTGAGCTCTAGCACCAGAGCTTGTTTTCCACTCATTTGAAGCACTGCATTTTCTAATACAGGGTATTGCTCTGCATCCACCAGTATCCCTGTATCTGTTCCTGCCAGGAATAAAAAGCGGACAGCCTTAGCCTTATCCCATTCCTGCATGGGATACAGACATGATGACACAATCCTGCACTACACAAGCTCCAGGGTCCCAGTGGGATTCAGGGAGAGAGGGACGTGGCTGTTTGAGGGACACAGGTCAGCCTCCAGCCAAGACCCAGTGCTGCTGCAGGAATCCCACATTCCCCAGAGGAGCACAGCCAATCTGAGCTCTCTGCACACCAGTACAAAGGCTCTACAAACAACCCATACAAGCAAGGTGTGGGCACTACCTGAAACCCCTTATCTGGTCTGTTCTCTATTCTGAGATCTTTTCCCCTCTTCATATAGCAAACCTGTTAACCCAAAAAGAGAATCCAGGGCAAGATTTCTTAAGGAAATTCAATTGCCTATGAATTTGTCTGAAAGGTGAAGTCACAGGACCATAAACCCCAAACTGATGATCACCAACCAGCTGCTGGACACAACACTTCAAGCAATGGATGACAGTAGTTGAAATAAGAACATATGAGAACTAGATTTAGTTCTCTGAGAATCTATTTTCACAGTAGCAGATACTTTAGTTCAGGCCTTAAAGATGTTTATCTTCAAGTTAAGACAGAAAATACCAAACAATAAAGAAAATGCAACAAGTGAAAAGGAAGTAGTGTGTGTATACAAAGACCCCAGTCCCAAAGAACCCACCTGTTTCACAAGGTTTGAAGGAATTTCTTATTTTTATTGTTGCCTTAACAGGTGAATTCAGCTATGACCCATCAAACATCTCCCTCTCATTTGTCACTTGTAAATCAGACTGCTTTTTGAGATCCAACACAATTGAAAAAAACTATTTATTGACTAGCCTACAGCAGTGCTAAAGCTCTACAGTTTCACTGGGACTATACAATAATAGTGGTAACTTCCTAGGAGTTAGGAATTTGTGCTTTTCTTTAAAACTGGATTGAAAACTATGATCTCGTAAAACCTAAATTTATTTCACTCTATGCAGGAATAATTCTGGGAAGTTCTGTGGCCATTATCATATAGCATTAATGCTTAACCAATCTTTTGCCTTTTTTTATTTAATCCCTCTAGTGAAAACAAAACCCTTGCATTTAAGTGTTTCTTGGTACAGGACCTACTTTACTAATGCAAGGCAAAGCGTACCTCAGGAAAAAACAAAACAGCATTATTCAAGTCGGTCTGCACTTTTTAAAAGGCCCCTATTTCAAGATGCATAGTGCATAATACACTTCCTGTGTACTAAATTATGGTACCTGTATTTCTCAGAACACTGCAGGGATAGTTGTTTCTTGTCTGCTTAAATACATTTCAAATAATTCTAAGTATTTAGCAACAAAATATAATGGGCAAAAGCAGAAAAAGCTGTATAAATATTTCAATGGAGTACCATTTTTATTCACTTCAGTTTTACAACTGCTTTTTTTAGCAGGTGGGAGGCCTGCTAAACCTCTCATTTGCATATGAGAGTAAACCAAGGGGATATTTTGGTAGGGAAGATACTGTTCTGACAGCTAGGTGCTCCTATAAACACTTCACTTGTTTTCACTCTCATAACCTACAGCCTACAAAACAGAAATACGTGAAAAAAAATATGCCACTGCTAAAATTAGTGAGAAAGGATTTCATTCCTCGTGCATCTTGGACCTCTCCTGCAGGAGATGACATCAAGTGCCTCAGGAATCAGCAATCCTCAGCCAACTGCTGTCACGTGGATGTTGTTACCACTTACCACCATCCAGGAGGGCATCAGCACCTCCAAGGAGTGAGATCTCCATGCAAGCAGGAAGATGATTTCCTGTGCAGCACCCACTTCCCAGGGCAGTGGTAGGGGTGGAGAAGCAAAGCAACATTGTGACTGCATTCGCCCTCCTGATAGTTTATGCAAAGAGGAATGACATTTTCCTTGCAAAATATAAACAGCCAGTGAATTGCAGGAAAAGTAATTAAGCCTCATCTAGCTGCCAGCCATGTTTGTCTCTGGACAAACATTTCAAATCAGTTGTGTTTTGTAAGTGGGCAATGATAGTTTGGGGAGATTTTTTTTTTGTCATCTAAACTCCCAAAATTTCTATATGAAATGAGCTACAGAACCCTGAAACAGGCTTTCTAATGAATGCTTCCAGTACCTCAAGGGGAAAGAAAAAAACCAAACAAACAAAACAGCAAAAAAACCACAACCCAAATCTGCTACATCTCATGAATTCAGATATGAAGACTCCCTAGAAAAGGCTTTCATCTCAGATTCATGAGATGCTTTATCAAACAAAGCATGATGCCAGTTTGTAAGATGAAGCTATAGGGATGAGAAGGCTGCTGAATGGGTTAAGAGAGTAGCTAAGAACATCCTTTGCTCACCATCCTGACTTGTCATAATATGTCATTGCTTTAGGAGGAAGAAGACAAAACAAATCATGTCTGGTTGCATTGTTGATATGATTTTAACCTCAGGATAAACATCTGGACGAACTCTCAGCATTGTTATTATTTGTTGCCACTATTATCCCAGAATCCACGTTCTGGAGCAAGACCACAGCAATGCTAAACCAGTGTGTGCTGGGAAAATAAAAGTGCTCTCTCTTTCCCAAAAAACTACAGATATCCAAAATAATGACAGAAAATATAATAAAGTTCCAAAAAGTTAAAAAAAAAACATTGCAAAAATACAAATAAGGATGGTATAGCTGCTCTCTTGTATTGGTTCCTTTTAAATAATTATTTCCATCTTTTCATGCCTATTCCTAGCATACAGAAAAGCATTTCTAGTTGAGGAGGGTCTTTATAGGAAGCCTTATGAAACAGCACAGATTTTACTACAATTTCTACCACATAGAAATAGCCTGTCAATCCCACCTGTAGGGCAAAACCCCTAGAGAAATACCTGAACCCTGAAAGAATGAATGTGACTGACCAGCAAGGGAATGTACCTATTCCCTCTCCTGGGAGCTGAAACTAAGATATAAACCTAAAGCAGACACCCCAAAGCCAGAAATCTTTGTCAGCATCTCTTAGCATTCATTAAACAAACCTTGGCTAAATTCTTCAAATCAAAACTAAACAGCCCTTTTGCCATATTTCTTCTGCTGACCATAATTACTGAACACATTTGCAATGCATCTTGTGACCTTAGCACATTATGTCTGTCAGGTACAAATTTTAATTCAATGCAATAGCAAAATTTGCTATTGTATTTTATCTATGGGATGATCACCAGAACTAAAGAGAAACTCTAGCCAAAGACAATGCAACTTTTTTTTACATAATTTGAGACTGATCACTACCATAGATAAGCCCATCAGCATAACAGAAGCTCCAGCATTAGATCCAGATTAAAGAGAGAGGCAAAAAGTCTGCCAACCTCTAGATTAGCTAAATGGAAACCTCCCTAAAATCAGGGAAAATTAATTTCTCAAAAGCATCCAGGATTTTTGCAACAAGTCCTGGTTTGAAATAATTGTCCCATTAAAACAGTGGAGATGTATTTTTACAGATAAAAGGCACATTTCATGGCTCTTCCTCTTATGATTTATTTTGAGTGCTGGGGTGTGGGGGTGTATGGGTTTTTAAAAGATTTTTTGGAGGCCTTAAAAAAGATTTGTTCTTCTGCCTTTCCAAGCTAAAGGACAATGAAATCATATTTTGTGTTTTAGAAGGCTGTAAGCCTTCCTTTGGAAAACCACTAAGTTTATTCACAGCACTGAACAGTCCCAATTGACAAGTTTATAGCCAAACCCCTAATCTTCAGAGCAGGTCTAGCATAGGAATGCAGCTAACATGTAGTTGTTAAATCCAACTGGAATTCAACTGATTTACAAGGAAACTTATAAATCCAAGTACTAGTACAAATTCCCATCATTATTAGGAAATTTCTGCAACACTGACTTCCTGAAAAATTACTTCTTCCCTGTGCTTCATTTCACTTACACTCAGGACAAGTATCTTTTCTTGGGCACAACAAGGGACATGCCAAAATATATCAACTGGCTACTCAGTTCTGTCAAGTTTTCCTGTGAAAATATGGTTTATTGTCATTGGTCACAGGACCAGACACAGCCTCTGAAAGGATGATAATATTTCTTCATCAACAGACCTTAAAATGAAGTGTTCCAATGACTGTTCTGTTTAGATGGATGCATTTCTCGTGACATTTAAAATGAAGGAGGATTGATTCCGGAATTTTCATGAAATTTGCAATCGGGATATAACAAGAAGGAAGGAGAAATACTGACCTTTAGACCCAGGAGGGTCAACGCATACCAGTAAAAGACTTGAGAATCTCTGAGTTGTGGTTAGGACTTCACAGGAAGTCTGGCATCAAGCAACCTTCCCTAGTTACCTGAGAGAGAGCCTGCAGGGAAATACTGCTATTTCCTGCCTCTGTCCTGGGTAGGGATCAACTCATCCACATCACTAAATCATATATCACATTCTCATTTTAAATCACATTATTTCTCCAGTTCACAGAAAAGTCTAAAATGGAGAACAGGAGAGAATGAACTAAGTAATATTGACTGGTTCAATTTAATAAACTAAAGTTTTATGAGGATTGCAAACCAGAATCAGACTTGAAGACTTCTGACAAATATTTCAGCCCTCCAAAAAAGGACATTTGAAGAGATTAGTCAGCTGAAGCATCATTGTGAGTCCTGAATAGAAACTAGTCATTATTACAGTGACAGGGAGTGTCTTCCCATGTCTATAAACACACATTTTCACGGATATTAATGGCAAGAAGAGCAGTCTAATTAATGTTGTATATTTATCTATTTATTTTTATAGTCTGGGGATTTCTTGAATAAATTTAATTAAACTGTGCCTGTGCTTCCACACTTTGAGAGCTTGGCATGGGTGGGTTGAAATGTGCATGCATACTTGAAAGTCGGTTCCATTTGCTTAACAGTCTTGGAAGAAGAAGGGGAAAAAAGAAAGGAGAAGGAAAGCATGTCCTCTGAGTCACTTTGACCAAACCCTGCATTCCTGTTTTACTCAACATTTACATAAAATCATTAAACTCACTTGTCTGATTATAGAAGAACAGAAACTGATTTTAATTCCAATAAGCTGGTCACTCCACATTAGCACTACATATAGAGGTCATGATGGCACCATTTTTGCCTTGTCTTTTAAGTTTTGCAATGTAAAGTAGGTGGCATAGCTCTGCAGAGGTCTATAATATATCAGTACCAGTCTAGAAGTTGAAAGCATACTATGACCTTGATAACCAGGTAGGAATATACACCACAATTCTTAATTCAATGTTATCTAACTGCGTACTTTTTTTTTCTGGAACAGCCATAATTTCTCTGTTTGTCAGGTTTTTCTTCACTGTGAAATCCAAAGTGGGCAGTCTCATGACTGAAGTGCTTATTTGGGCCTAAAAAATTGAGGATAAAATCTAGGTCCTTCCTGCTATAGTTGAAGTGAGTTTTGTCACTGACTTCAAAAGTGTTATAATTTCACCTTCTGCAATTTAAATTCCTTGCCTGGTGAATCCTGTGTATGTTTTCCATGAATACCCAATTCTGTCAGCTCTGAAATACTAAACATAAGGAAATGTTGTAGGGAAAGTACAGGAGAAGAAAGGGAGCGCTTGGTTTCGACAGAAACATATCTTCGTGGAAGACGAGTGGAAGGCCAAATTTGGGGAGTAGACCAAAAAAAAAGGGAGAAAATAGAAAGGTTGTAACACCAGCACTTCACTTGACTATCAACTTCATGCATATGATGTAACTGCACCGCATATGAAGAGCTCTACTATCCCATGAGCTGGTAATTCTGCTACAGAAATCCCTAAATTTAGCACTTAGCTAAAATTCTTTTCCTCACTGAAAACCACAGAGAACATAGAAAAACAGTTTTAATTACTACCACATTTCTGATCATCTAAAATTACAGGAATAAAACAGTGTTCAGTGTTGCAATATTTTGAAATTTTACCTCACATAATATGTGAGCAAAATATTTCACTGCATTATCATTTTGTTGCAAATTTTTATCTAGAAAATGCCTCTGACAAAAAATGACTAATCAAGAAAAAGAACCATATTTTTATGCCAATAAAATACAAATACTGATTTCACCTATGTTGACCAATCTTAGAAGATGAAATTCTATATGAAAGTATCATGTATGACAGACTGAGGTGCTTCTTTCTTTCCTCCTTCCCTCAAATTCAGCTGAAATGTTATATTCACACATAACAATGGCAAGCCATTGCTGTGAGCCAGCACACATTTCTGCCCATATAGATAACTGAACACCCAGAGCACACTATAAGCAAACACAGAACGAAATTTTGCAAACAAACCACTGCATTGCATTCTCTCAGGTGTAAATTATAACCATCCCTTCTTTCACTGTGTGGCAAGGAAAAAGGGCACCCTCATGGAGCCTGCTCCTTTCCAGAAGAGCAGACAATCCTCACCTCCAGGAACAATGATCATCCAAGATCAGCTTTCTCTGGGGATGCTCTTATCAAACTCAGATGTTGCTCAGCTATCCATGTGACTTGGCCAGTATTATGCCACCAGAACTGCCTTTCCTGCAGGAAGGTGCTGCACCCAATATCCATTCATCTCTGCATTGCTATAATTAATGCTAAGCTCCAAATTGGATTAGCCATGTAAGGCAGCTCCGTAAACAAGTTAATAGGATCTCTCTGCTAACAACACTGTTACCAATATCCAATTACTGTAACCAGGTATTAATCTAATGGTGTTAATCTGTCAGATTCTAAAATTTAAAGTGCACTGCTGGAACGTTTTAATAAAATTAAAAAGTCATTTTCCCCCTTTACTAAAATATGTGTACTAACTAATATTCTATTTTGATATCATAGCAATAGCCACATAGAAAACAAACAAAAAACCCAAACCAGATCAGGACCTGTGACTTCCATTACTGCATTATTCAAACAGTGGTGCTGACAGTTTTGTTTGGTGGGGTTTTTTGCCTATTGGATAGACCAAAGCATCCAACTCACTACATTGAATAAACAGCAAGAAATTTCTATCAATTCTTCTAAATTCCTTTAAAAACAAATACCAGAAATAATGATTCCTACTAGAATTCACTGTGGAATAACAAAGAGAACATCTGTTCATTATTTAAAATTTTTCCTCCTACTTTTTTAATCAAAATGTTACATACTGTCTAGGAAAGCAGAAATGTTGAATTACTAGAGACAGAACCAACAGCAAATATAGAATAGACAACAGCTTGTATTCAGGAAAGTGATTGTTTTTGAAGTTCTGTATGAGAAAAGAACTAGCCCAATAGTTATGATTTTTATTTATTCATTCATTTTAGCATGAGCCTGCTAAGGGCTTATACCACCTTAGGTACAAGGAAGCTCTTGTACTACCTCAAGAACACAGTGAGCTGAGCACCACAGAAAAAGAAAACAAACAACAAGAAGTTTGCATCCTGGACAGCACAATTATTTCTCAAAAAAGCATTATTTTCTGAATATCCATCCCAGTAGGGATGGTCAGAACCCCCCTGCCACCCCACTGCCCTCAGAGCAATGTTGATGCTGCTGCTGCTGGCAGCTGGTGCTGAGGATGCTAGAGATTCAGACACAGAGAAACTGGTCCCAGCTGTAAGTGAGCCAGATCACAGTGCCAGGTTTACACACCATCATGTGGGTAAGGGTTTCAGCTTGCAGGGACAGTTTTTAACTAAGCACAGCATCAAAACACTGATCTTCTCAAGAGTCTGAGGAGAAATCAGCAAGGGGTAAAGCAGTGGATTCCACCTTAGCTATATTGTCATATCGTTGAGTTTTCTACTAACATCAACCATGAGAAAGAAGCAGATCAGAAACCAGAACCTACAAATACTAAAGTGTAAAATAATAGTGTGAGGCTGATGTACAAACCAGAAATCTGAGGCACAAAAGCAGATGCAAGTAGAAAGAGATATCAAGAGTAAAAAAAATCATAGTAAGTATAAGGAACTGTCATGGTTAGAATTCAACAGGTCAGGAACACTGAGTTTTATGTAGTTGTTTTGGTTCACCAATTTGAAATTTCCCAGCCAATGCACCAATTTACATCGTGGGTTTTTAGTCCAGAGCAGAGTCAAACAATTCCAATAAAAAGGAAGAAAAAAAACCAAAAACCACAGTCCAGGAAACTTCTCTGCCTCAGCTAGCCAAAAACTAAACAACTAATTAAACAACTTCCTTGGGTTGTCCTTAGTGCCAAACCAGCATAGGAACTACTGTGAGGAACATCAACCTCACATGTATAGGACTGAGAAAGAAAAGAGAATGCTAGAGGATATGTAGAAAAGTTCCAGCCCATCTGATGGAGGCAATATGAAGACAGCTTTGCTTAGCATTTAAAGAGTTGACAGAAACACTCTCATAGACAAGAGAGGAAAACAAAAAATCTTTAAAAGCCAGGGATGTACAGACCAGCAGCATTGAAGGAACACAGTTGCATGGCAAGTCTTTGAGCCCACATAGATTGAGAGGTTGCTGGGGTTCACTCTTATTGTGATGGAGTGCAACATTTCCTAGCTGCCAATTTACTCACTTAATGTGGCTTTGGTTCTTCTTGATCTGTGCTGGAGTCTTCACTTTAGCACTTATTTTTTCTTGAACAAACTTACTGACTCAGGCCTCTACTCCAGATGGAAATACAAACCTGTGCTCCGATACAGAACATCCATGTGCTATGACTCTATATATGGAAAACAACTCTACTCAGAATCTACATTATATTTCCTCTATGAAAAATAAATAATTTGATAAAGACTTCAGAATTAATAATATCGAGGTAATAAACATAGCATTCGACAGCTTAAGTTCTATTAGCCAATTGTAAGATAACATTATATGCTACTAAATGTCAGAGAAAAGTAGTCCTAGCAACCTATTTGATGGGATAAATTGGCTAAGATTAAAAAAATTGTAAATAAAACATTATCACATCATTACAAGTCTGAGGGTACAGATTATCAGTCCATCAATTTCCCCTTGTACATCACAAGCTATAAAAAAAAGCACTAGCACTTGGTAGGCCACTCTCTTCTGACATCCCACATAAAACAGTTTTACAGTAATAGGAAAAACCCTTAAGATGACAAAACTCCAGACCACTCACTGGTTCACTAATAATGCTCAAGTAAATCTTCCTGAGAGCTTCTACATGCCTTTCTTCATATGCTATAGCTCACACTGCTTGTATAATAATATCATAAAAAGTGCAGTTATATATTTTTGAAGGCCTGATAAACAAACACTTCCATCTTTTAACACATCCCAGAGGCCTTTGCTTCATTTTATACTTCCTTAGCTAACTGGTGGAAAGTGCAGCACATTTCAAAAATATAATACATAAACTTATATAAAATATAAGCACATAAATTTATGTTATGAATAATCTAATGAATTGTTAATTACATATAAATACAAGTTACTCAGGATGAAGAAAGCGCTTTTCTTGATTAGACTTTGAAAAGAAACATAACAAGCATATCACTGAAGAGGTAGCACAGGGAGATTGCCACATTTGGCCATTATGCATAGATCTGACATAGAAGAGAGAATTTATAAAATTTTGTCTCCAACACATCAGTCTTTATGAATAGCTTTTACCTTTCTATCACTCAATTATGGAAGGGCTTATATTTTCTTTCAGACCATTGCTACAATCCAGGGCCACTAAGACACCCACATTTAACAAGTTAATTCATACACATATATAAAACATTACTTCTTTTAGGATCAATAAATAAACTGTGAAGTCAGCAGAAGTTCTCCGAATTTGTGATGACTTTCTGTCTGCAGCAGAAGAGGTCAATTGTTCAGAAATCTTTTCCTAACCCTTCTGCAATCCCAAAGCACCCTACATAAGAAGACAGTGGCAATCTGCAACATGTGTCAGTTCTTGAAGGTTTCATTTTATTTTTTCTTCCTTATCTAGGATAAAATGCAAGCAATGGAAATAATGATGACTATATGCCTAATGATTCTGCAGCCTAAAAATCGAGGCTGGCAAATGTTGTGTATAGGTATCCTTTCCAAATAAATCTGTGTTATTTCCCCATTTAGAATTTAATTTTCAAAAGGTATACTGACATAGAAAGTTAAACCAATCTTGACAACCTTACTTAATCAACTTTGGCTGTATAGTGAAGGTATTATACTGACAATGGGTTAGATTGTACAGATTTTCCCAACTGGAATATCCTAGAAATATTGTGTACATCACCTATGCAAGTTTTAAATAATGAATGCTTGAAAACTGTTGGAACTTATTATCTCTAATATAGGTAAATATTAAACATGTTCACTTGCATTTTTCTTTTCTGGTAAAGAAATAGATTTGAAAAGTAGCCCATGCACGTGTGGAACACAAGACTACAAAAATATAGTGGCTTCACCAAAGGACCTTTTTGGTGTTAGATATGAAACACTAATATGGTCTGTGGACTAGGGCCATGAAGAGCACACTTCTACTCCATTTTGACCCTCAGACCCTTCCCAGCTAACAGGAGGATTCATGTACCACAGTATCAGGCAAGTTATTTACACAACATTGTGATGCCTCAGAACTTCACGTGTTCCTCACTAGACAGGCCAGGATATACAAAAAGACATGCATTTCTGCTATTGTCTGGCCTCTCCTGATGGCTGGAACAGCCAAGGAAACCTCAGCCAGCAGCCTCCGTACTGCTGGGTGCTTAAGGGGTGCATCAGCTGCTGAGAAACCCCTTCAGCCCTCGCTGGAATTGCCTGCCTGAACTATTGGAAGCCCTTCCTTCTTATACATAGCAAATATAACACATCAAGAGCACTTCCCTTCTGAGTTGCTTTTTACCCAGCCTACAAAGGGAAAGAAGCTTGCTTGTGCCCTTCCCCCTTGTATCCTTCTAAACACACAAACAAAAATGATCTCTCCTAAAAGCACAGCACACTGCAGTGCCTTGGTCCAAGTGCACTGGTGTGAGAGCACACACTCTTTTCTAACACAAGAAACTCTGCCTCTGTTGGACTTCCCAGGAGGTGCAAACACCTTCCCCAGACTTCTGCTCCTCATATAGCTAGACCAGAGGCAGGAGGAAGGTGCTGGAGGAGGAATGGGAGCTCAGGAGCACAGTTGGAGGCATGCCCAGATACTCACACACCACAGGGCTCTGTGCAGTGTTATCGCTGTGCTGCCCAAGGCAGAGATGTGCCGAATTCTGGGGGAAAACATGCAAAACACCAGCTGTTCAGCTGCTGGGCCAAAAGAACTTGGAAAGTTGGGGGTATTGAAGCTTGTGGTGTTTTGCAGCTTCTGCTTTACCAAGACAAACCCTGCTGTCAGCTCCCTAACTTCAGCTCTTTATAGCCACGACTGCCACACCAAGTTATGCTGGAAGCCCCTGCTGCTGCAAAGTCCCATTGGGAGCCACCACAGTTTCACACAGGGCAGTAAAGCCAGAAAGCATGTTATAAAACATAGAAACACTGCCTTGTCAAGGACAAAAAAAGTCTTTTCAAATGCAAGCAAGCAGCACTGGCCTTTCAAGGGCACTACTTCACCTTCAAAGGAGTTCTACAGTCAGCAGTACTTCATGGATTTAACCATCCATTGAGAGAACAAATAAAAAAATAAAAAAACAAACAAAAAGACAACATTTATAAAAAGGTTAGTCCCTTTGCAGTGACATTGGGATATTTTACTCAGAGCACTTCAAAATTATGCAAACTGAATTATTATTTTTTCTTATTGTGGCCAGTACAAATTGGTACAATTCTAAAAGAGAGGACTTTGTCACAGAAAGATATTTTTAGCCATACTTCTATACTAGAGGCTATTGCCAGGGAAGGACAGATAACTCAAAAAAGGAACATAAGTACAAACCATGTGTGTCTTGACCCTTAATGGAAGAAAAAAATAAAGCATTCCTCAGCAACACTGATAGTCTGAAAGACCATCTAATGATGCCATACAAAAATCGAATTACTCGGCTTCCCTCCTTGTCTCTTTCAGTCCTGACATCCAAATTATGAGTTGCTACACATTCTCATTCCAAAATATGAGCCAGGCACTTGGAACATGTTTGCTATCTGATTATTCATCTCTCTCAGATATGTATGGCATCACAACAAGCCATGATAACATAGTTGAACTCAGATTCAGCAATTCAGAGTGTGCAGAACAGTCTGGGGACAGTAAGTTTTGGTGGAAGAGGAATCACAGAATCTCTAGGTTGGAAGACACCTTCAAGATCATCGAGTCCAACCCACGTCCTAACACCTCAACTAAACCATGGCACCAAGTGCCACATCCAGCCTTTTTTTTTAAACACATGGTGACTCCACCACCTCCCTGGGCAGACAATTCATCTCCAGATGATGATGGTTGATCTCCCAGTCCTGACTTGTGGTATCCAGATACTCATGTATCCAGATGCTGAAAGATCTCTATCTCCAGCTACTGCTCCAGAAGGGTACGACAATCTCGTTATACCCACCTTACTGCCTCCTTTTGTACCCTAGAGAGTCTGAGAGAGTCTCTGAAGCATTTACAGCCTGGAATGTAGCTCTCCACCTCCTATTTTCAAATAAAAGTCCACTCTAAGTCACAACAGGCAAGGAGCACATAATAAGGAAACACTATTTTTTCTGCAGTCCCATCCTGCACTACAGTGAATAAAGATAACAAGGTCAGCATAAACCCTTGTTCTCAATACGCAGTTTTTTTCTTAAAGAAAAGAAGATTTTATAAGGCTGTTACTCCTTTAAGCAAGTCAACCGATATGTTTAGGTATTTTTAAATTTTTTAAACCATATGCCAGTCTGAAAGACACAATCACTAATGTGAGCTCTGAGGCAGACCTCAAGTCACTACCTCTTAACTCCATCCTGCCTCTGTCAGGATGTGTCACCTGGATTCAACCCCTCCATAACGCAAGGTGATCCAGAAATTGATTCCCTGACATGCTGCTCCTACTCCCTAAAGGAGTGGGTTCCATAACAGAGACTACTGACACAGACCTTCCCCCAACATTAAAGGTGGAAAAAAAGTTGAACCCTTGTAGTTCACCAGGAATTCCTTCCAGCTCCTTTGCACATCTCTGGAAAAGCTGCTGGATACTTTGGCAGCTGCTGGTCCATCCACAGATAGACTGAGGAACACTCTCCCAAGAAAAAGGATTTCCACCATCCACATGACTTTTCTAAGGCTGTCTAAGGACCTGGTTAAGAGAAGTTTGGAATTCTGCAGATACTCAAAGTGTTTTACCCCTCTGTTACAGTGCATATCTCCACTCCTTAAGTCTGGTGTGCTTTCTTACCTCTCTTCTACTCCCAGATATTTGCTTATTCCACATTTCAGAATGCAGTTGCTTTGTCAAAGCCCCTCTGGATATTCTTTGCAAGAGGATTACTTCCATGAACTGTTGTTATTACTTCAGAATAGACCACCTTCACCCTCCACGTGGCTTTGTGGATAGCTCTGTTAAAAACTGCTTTGCATGTGCACATTTTGTATTGAAAGGAAGGCACAGATTCCCCTGAGCTTTGAGCAGAGCACCCCTCCAAAGCAGCCCGGATGCACAGAATCACCGGGGCAGTGAGAGATGGATGATGTGGGCCATGCCATATGTCCCTTTAAAGAGATGTGTTGGCAGAACTGGGTCATTCCAAGTGTGTCCCTGGGAGGTGTGAGCCATCCAAACTGCCTGCACACACTTTGGAGGGTGGAGTTTCACTCACACATGCCAGATGGGGAACCCCGCTGACACAGGAATCAGGGAAACAGAGTCCCTAGGGAAGTCCATCAGCAAGTACAGCCATGCCCAAGGACTCCAGAAGTTATAGCAGACAAGCTTTCAGGGTTGGTGGATGGCAATGACTGAGATGACTCCATAGCTGCTGGTGTAGCATTCCATGATGCAGTAATTGCACAGCAGAAAGTCAAAGGGATTTTCCCTGGGCATTTTCCCAAGAGGGTGATTATGAGCTCTAATGTCCAATAACGACAGAGTTCATCAGCTACATATTTTTTTTTAATGGTTCCTCAGTATCCAAAGACTTAGTCAATAAATGTTGTAAGATGACAATGTAGTAAAGATAGAAAATGGGCATTTTTTCATGCTCCTGTGGGCCCCTAAAAATTTCAGTTATCCTATAGACCTTTCATAAAAAATACAGAAAACTTACAATACACTGTTCATCTACTGCTGACAAATATAAAACTCTTACTTTTTCTGTACCATAAACATTAAACTGCAAACCATTTTTCTAGTGACTACCTATTTAACACAATGAATTTGTCACTTCTGTGATAAATGATGAAGGTACTCTTTGTAACAAAATAGTTGTCTTCCTACAAAATGGTATGCAATGGGGACTACAAAAGAAACTGATTTACCCAAGCACTGCATGCATTTATTGAGACTGATTTATTTCTTTTAATTAATCGAAGTTCAAAAATAGCCTAATCTCTCAAAACATATAATAAACAACTTTTATTTGGTTTCAAAGAAAAACATTAATTCAGATCAGTTCTTCTTGAGATTTGTCAAAAGAGTTTTATGACCTCATAAAGTTTCTTAGCTTCATTCCAAATTAAAATAAATATCTGAACACAGATGTGCTGCACACGTCATTTCAAAATTCCAGGAAATTCCCATATTGGAATTTGTCAAAGACATTAAATTTAATTTACTCTTTCTTGGAAAAGCGCCACAGGGTCGTTTTTTTTTTTTAATGGTCAGCTTAGTTCTTTAGCTTGACCTTCCACCATAAACACAACAGCACAAATAGCACAGTACTTTAAAGCCTTATTACAGTATAAAAGAAATAGGAAGAGAACACCTCACATTATTTCCAGTAGTGCCTATGTCAATACCAAAAGTCACAGCTAAACCTTGTTGAGTTCATGAAATCCCATAGAGGCATTACACAGATTAGCAGCAGTAAATACAGTTATTCTGTATGCCACACTACCCAGAAGGGCTTTGATTGACTGAGATTAATTCAGGTTCGATAACATCAAAACTCCAAGTCATTTTGCCAGTGTGACATGGTTTCTAAGGTTTGAAGTAGTATTAAAGATTTAGCAAACAAGCTGCAGCTTTTTTGTTGTTTTTACTCTCCAGCACCAGCTCCTGGGTCTCTCTAGGTCACCAGCAACTCAATGTCCACATTTGTACACAGGATTTAATTAATTATTTAATTAACTGCAGACCTTTTTAACATAAGATGAAACCCCCATCATTATATTAATTGCAAACAAGAGTGAATCAATACTACTTTTTTCCCCAAGAGAGTTTTATGCTATTACTCTACTTGTCTACCACTTGAGATGGCGACTGCCCTCAGGAATTATGAGACAAAAAGGTAAATCACTTCAGTTCAATAGACAATTCATATTACATGGAACAGCAATTTGTACTTCAGTGCACATGAAATCTCTTACCTCTAGGGTTTCCCACCCCCATTTTTTCCAGTTAAACACAGGATATAGACTATTAAAAACTGTGCTTTTAGGATCAAATATTTACAATCAAAGTATTAAGTTTATAGTATGGAGGACTTCCCTGTAAGGTATGTAGTATTATTGATCACAGGCATGTCTTTAAGCAGAATTTTCTGCTTCTTCCTTTGATCTCTGCTGCAGATAGTAGCAGAAGCTAGAATTTTCACCTTTAACCCCTCTTTTCAATGCAAAAAGATCCTATCAGGTGTGTTAAGATGGTGTTTAATGTGATGTGCAGCTATCATCAGCAGTTAACTTCAAGCATAACGCAAAAAATGCATTTACTCATTCTGGTAATTCTCTCACTAAAATTAAACTGTGATAACTCCAGATATCCTGATGCCACAGGCAGGTGAAAAGGTGAAGAAAGGTGTGGAGAGGGGTAGAGAAAGGCAGAGGAGCGCAGAAGAGAAGGGAAAAGGAGTTGGGTGTCTGGCCTATAGTTATGGTTTTGTCACACAGTGGAGAGCAGGATAGAGGAGTTGAAGTAGGTGAAGAATGGCAGAAGGGCAGAAAAAGTCTGAAATTTGTGTGTGGAGATGGGCAGGCAGCAACCAAGGGGCAAAAAGGGGTGGAAAGGGGACAATGAAGGGCAGGAAAGGTCAGAGAATTTAAAAAAAAAAAAAAAAAAAAAAAAAAAAAAAAAAAAAGAGTGGACCAAGGGAGAGAGCAGCAGAGACAACAAAGGGAAAAAATGGACAAAGGTTGAAAAATAAAAGGAAGAGAAGAAAGGCAGAAAAGAAAGAAGAATTGAGATGGCAAGACTGGGCAGAAGTAAAAGAAGAGTAGAGAAAAGAACAGAAGGGTGGAGAAGGTCAGAAAAGTTAAAAAAAACTTTGAAGAAGGTCAGAGAAGGTCACTGCCAATATTGGCACTGAGATTGTACTAAGGAAATTCATCCTGTGATTGATCAGAGTTGCTTAAGGGACCCTGATCAGTGCAGTGGACCTCATAATAATAGCAATATATATGCATTTTTTTCAGTTCAAATGGGTAACGTGGGAGTTTTGCTCTCTTCTTTCCCTAGCTTGCTGCTTTTGATCTGGGAACAGAGAATTCCAATTCTACTCAGGCCTGTCACAGCAAACAATTTCCAAACCATCTGCTACCTAATAAAACAACTCATCTAGACAAACCCCAACCTGGTCAACAAATCAGATATTGTACTTGAAGTCACCACAAGTATTAACAACCTGCCATATATAAAACAAAGTATTTCACAATCAAAAGACCTGCACTGAAAGAATATTATGAATGTAATGCCATCTACTCAAATCCTAGGAAAAAATCCTGTATCCCTTTCTCTCTACAATATCAGGTTTTAATTTCATAAAGGCATTTTTTATTCCCCTCCTGTGGGATGAGTGCTTCATTCAGTGTGCAATATAGGGCCACATGACACAAGTGAATCAGGGCTGAGCAGTGAAGGTTGCTGTCCATGGCTCATTTATTCCAATGCTGCAAGGAGTTAATAAATGGAGCTGGACAAGGAAGAGAAATGAGGGTCTGAACAGCAAGACAATTAATGTTACTCTGGAGAACTAGATTCCAGCACCATCTCTGCCATCAGGCTCCACTGTGATTCTGGGCAAACATTTCACAGATGGCTACTAATTGTGTGTCTTTCTCATTTCCTGCATGCTTAGTGGGCAACACCTGAGGCCAGATTCACAGAAGTACTAAGCAGTCAAACAGTATTTGACTGAAGAGGCTTTCTAGGCTACCACAGACTTGATGCCTCTGAAAATTCAGATCATGCCTCTTCAAACAAATATTTGCTTGACAGTTTTGGCCATAATCTCCTGAAGAGTCAATTGTGTATTTGTGAAAAAGGAGATAAAGCAGCAACTTTCCTTTGGGTATGGTTATGATAAATTCATTAAAGTTTATGCAGCACTTCAAGACCATAGCCCTTTAATACAAAATTCCCACTACACCACTGATGATGATGATGCGGAGTATTTACTGAGAAGTTCCAATGAAGTACACTAAATACAACATTCAGCTATACATTGGGGAGGATTAAAAGGACAAATACATGCACTGAACAACAAACAATTTCCTCTCTCTGTAAAACCTCTGAGAAAATAACGTGACTTCACCAGAAAAACTAATTTACCATAGAACTATGTAGAAAAATGCAATGGATTACAAATAGAAGTTAATTTTAATTCTGCTATCAGCTATTTTTGTATTATTTGGGATTTTGAAGTCCTAACATTCATAGTTACTGACACAATTTGTGCTTACATGAATCCATATACATTATAGAACGATTTCTGTCAAATTCCATAAGTTGTAACAGTTGCCTTGGCAACTAAATTTAAACAGATCTGCTGGCTTCTCTCTTGACCCTTTCTTTCTGAAGCTGTTTTGAAATCTAGCTTTTCAGTACTCCTCAATAAATTTCTGCTCTAAAAATGAAAATACACCAAAGAGTGCAGCAATAGGGCTCCTATGAGATTATGGACAATTTCTGTCCATTGTTGTTCTAAACATTATAAATCAGGCTTTCTGATAGTAAAAGCCACACTGGTTTCCTGTTCTCACCTTGTCCTCTTTTAAGAATTATTTCTGAAATTAACCACAACTACAATTTAGGCTTAGGAACAAGTATGGAATTTTATTTTTTAAACTTTGTGACTGAACTCTAAGAATTTTTTTCTCTTCATAGTTTGTGTATGCCGTCTATCTACAGTAACGATCAATAAATTCAAGAAGAATGTTTCACAGCAAGGCTTATCCTTATCCTGTTGATGCACTAGTGGTTATACCTTGACCTTCCCCTTTTCCTTTCATAATCAAATCACAAATAAAAGCCACCTCAAGGCTGCTCGAAATTGTGCTCAAATGCAGAAAAGTAAACAAAGCCCTGCTGGACATGGGGATTTACTCTGGACATTTTTTTTCCCCTCTCCCTGCTCCCCAAGGTGTCATCTGACACATATTTCATATAGCAGGCTGCAAAGAGGAGTGAAATAATACAGCTCTCCTGGCATGATGCCACCAAGGGATTTTCTTCCCTTCAGCACACTACCTGGGCAGAAAGCTGTGCCAGCTGCTCTGCTGCTCCAATCTTGCAAAGAAAGGTGGAAGAAGACAGAAGATCTGGGCTGTGATAACTTTTTGAAGAAAGCACTGATTCCTATTCTGTGATTCATATTCAGGGTGTTTCAGATTAATGCTTTTTTAAAACCACAGTTCTCAGGTTGAGGAAAATAAAGAGAGTTTTGTGTTCCCTTGCCTTTACCTGTAATAGGCTAAAGTTAGGGGCTCAGAGGCCACAGGACAGTGGATAAATACCAGTGAATAACGAACACAGATTTGCACAAGCTGGTTAAGCATTTATCAATGAGCCATCAGCAGCAAGAAATACCACAAACACTTTCCTCATCTAAGGTATTTTTTGTCTGCTTCCGCAAAAACTTCCTCCAGAAAGAGAACCATGGCTATTTATAGGCTGCTTATGTTGAAATAATTACAGTAATTTCACGACTATAAGGCACACCGGATTATAAGGCACAGTTCTGGGTGTCGGCAAATTTCTGAACTTTTGCCTATATATAAGGCGCACCGGACTATAAGGTGCACTTTTCTTTAGCAGTGAGGATCCGCTACTGGCTCCCCCCACGCGGTTGCTGGCCAAGGCCCCGCCTCAACCTGGCAGCCGTGGCCCCCTGGGCTCACTTGCACCCAACAGCTGCGGTACCGTGGCCCTGCGGCCCTGCCTGCACCCACCAGCTGCGGCCCTGCTGGCTCCTCCCGCGGCTCACGGCTCACACTTCTGGGTTGGCAAATTTCCGAACTTTGTCCATATATAAGGCGCACCGGACTAAAAGGCGTACTTCTGAGTTTGGGCCAAAATTTTAGTCAAAAGGGTGCGCCTTATAGTTGTGAAATTACTGTACATTTGCAGGCTATTTTAAATAGCACCAAGAAATTCATATGAAAAACTCAACAACCTAAATTTCCACTGATAATGGTTTTCACCAAGTGACAGTTTCAGAAGATGCTCTGTGCGAAGAACTGTCAGTTTTCATTTATTTTTTACATTAGAAGGATGCATTTGGAATGATAAACTGCAAATTATAGCAAACTACAGCAAAATTTCATAAATCTTAGTTATATTAACCAAAGCATGATTCTGACATACTTAATACAAGAAAATCAATCAAACTCAGCTCCAATTAAGCTCAGCTACTAATCAAAGAGCTGCCATTGTTAGGAATAGTGATTGCTTTTGGAGTTCTGAGTAAGAAGTGAAAGGAAGTTTTGGCATATAGTATGTCGTATAGAAAAGGAAATCCTTTTGCTTGGACATACCGTGGAAGAGAAGCCCATGTGGCTAAGAAACACTGTGTAATGCTATTAAAATACAGTTTATGCACATTTAAATTTTATGCATTTCCACTTCTGTGGCTTCTATAGTCTTCTACCTTTTGAACAGGTTGTGCTCAGCTGAAGTCACATACTGAGAGGGAATATGATAGACTGCCATTCTGACCATGGAGGTCCATATTTGTCAGAGGCAATGCTGAAAAACCCTCATCAAGCAGACAGATGTATTTCCTTCTGAAGAACTTCAGTAAGAGGCAAACAATATATGCTACATGGGATTATGAGTTGGCATTTGATATCTGTCTAATTCGCTACAGAGACTAAAAGCCATGTAAATAAAAGCTATTTTAGAGCTTTTTTAAAATTAAAGGTCAAGGCCCGAGCTTTGATTCCGTTCATATCCAAAATGAGTAAGAAAATTAAAAAAAAAATAAAAATCAAGTACTGTACTGTATTATCAGTTATGATAAGACAATTATCTCTGAAGGAAAATGGAATCACAGATATACTGGCAACATGACTTGCTCAGATTTACATATTCTTACACTGAAAGTGGCAACAGATCCCTAGCTTCACAAATCCATCTGCAGCATTTCAAATTATATGTGCTCCTTAGAGACAGAGAAATAGCAGTGCTGTGCTCATCTACCAATCCTAGTGGCCTGTGCCATACATTTCCACGACACAGTGCTTGGTCTCCTTTATTTACCATAGTTTAGTACTGGAGAGGTTTTTTAAACTATAAATATATTTAGTTTTAGCTCAATGGTCCCATTTGTGACAACAGACTTTGATCCACTTCATGCATGTCTACGGGTCATCAATGAGAACAGGGCAGAACTACCTCAGTACACCCACACACATTAGCTTTGCTCTAGCAGAGTGTTGCTACAGCTGTACCTCCTGTACTCCTAGCCTGTCTTCATTTACCTAGCATTTTAAATTTGATTCCAATCCCACATTTTAAAATAAGACCCTGAACTTTACTCATAGGTATCCACACTTAGAAATGTAGTTCTGTATTACCTTTAAGTATTTCTGCCTGGCTACATGGAAGATTTATCTAAATCCCTTCTGGTCATCAAAATCTTACAGCAACAACTTCCTATGATATTTTTTTCTTTTTATGATGAGTTTCCATCCCAAATGATAAATGGAGCATACAAGAAATTGAGGCCAGACCTGCACACAATCAAATTATAATTGTCTTTGCATGTACTATAGTCCTTACTTAAGTCACAGATCTTTTCCAGATGAAACAGAAACTTTCTCAGGACATGAGTTGTTTTCTGGGGTTTCACTCCAAGTTAACAGGCTCCCACCTCTCTTGTTTTCTTGCTCCAGTCACTAGAAAAGGGAGCTTCTGGGCAAAGCAAGCCCAGACAAGCAGAGAATACAAGCATACAAGCAGAGTTTGCATCCAGCTATGTACACAGGATTCTGCAGCACTTCATGTTATTTCCCCCAAACCTGTTTGGCTTTCTGACCAGAAGATCAGGAGTCTGCAGTTCAACCTTGAAGTTTTTTGTTAAAGCAAAACAAAATCTGACACTTTAAAAAATAAAGTGACATAGAAGAACAAATTACTTTTGGTTCACAAGGATGGTGCAGTGTTGTATACTTGAAATGCACGATGATGACAAGCCAGCACGCCTTCATAGTGCTGGATGCTACTTAGACGTATTTTAATGTAACCTTTTGGATCAACTTTTGTTATGTTTATTCACCAAAACATTTCTGCAAGCCAGTGAATTTTCACTACAAAATATCACCTCCAATACACTCTTTCTACCAAATCATAAATTAAAAATTCAGCACTAATAAGTAAACCTAGAAAGAAGATAACAAAAACTCTGCTGTATGTGGAATCTTCAAGTTGCCATTTTGGAGTCCTGGCATACTTCTGAACAGCAATGTTGGTCTGCTGGAAAGAAGGAAAACTCTGCAGAGGTATCTGGACAGGCTGGATTGATAGGTCAAAACCAATCATATGAGCTTCAACAAAGCAAAATTCTGGGTCCTGCACTTGGGTCACAACAACTTCAGAAGAACCCACAGACTGGGGCAGAGTGTCTGGAAAGCAGCGCAGTGGAAAAGAACCTGGGTGTTTGACAGTGGCTGGATGTGAGCCAGCGTGGCTCACACCCAGGTGGCCAAGAAGAACAATGGAATCCTGGTCTGGATCAGGAACAGCCCAGCAGGACCTGGGCAGTGACCGGACCTCTGACCTCAGCATTGTTCAAGGCCACACCTCAAGTGCTGCAGTCCCTCATGACAAGGTGACATTGAGGGGCTGGAGCGTGTCCAAAGAAGGGCAACAGAGCTGGGGAAGAATCTTGGTGAAGCACAAGTCTGAAAAGGAGCACCTGAGGCAGCTGGAGGCGGAGAAAAGGAAGTTCAAGGCAAACCTTACCCCCTATAACTGCCTGAGAGGAGTCATAATGATGTGCCAGTCTCTTCTCCCATGTAACAAGGAGTAAGACGAGAGGAAATGGCTTCAAGTTGCCCCAGGGTGAGTTTAGATTGGATGCTAAGAAAAACTTCCTTCACCAAAAGGGTTATCAAGCATTGGAACAGGCTACCCAGGGAAGTTGTATATCCTGGAGATATTTAAAAGAGACAAACTTAGTGCTTATGGACATGGTTCAGTGCTGGAATTGGCAGTGCTGGGCTGGACTCTATGATCTTAAAGGTCTTTTCCAACCTATACGATTCTGTGACTTCAACCATAAACCTTATACTCTCCTCTCCAGGCTTCCAAGTTTGCAACACAAAAAGCACACAACACTTGACTATAAGCTCTGTTGACAACATTTCATCACGCTAGAATTAGCAGACTTTCGAAAGCAGATAAAAACAATAAAGCTTGACAACTTTTTTTATTTATTTTGAGTTTGCATCCTTAGGAAATGAAGCATAACGATATTTATGTCGATATTTCCTATTCTGTGTTCACTGAGAGTCAAGAACTCCGAGTTGCCAGTTTCCCTGGCAACCTCCATTGTTTTGCCTCCACAGGTTGCTGTAGTCTACCCTCACCTTGGCACCTGTGATACAGCACAGCCAGGATGGCTGGGACAGAGCAGAGCTCACTTGTTCTGCTGCCACAGCCCTGACCTTCAGCAGGCTGCACAGCCCTGACCTTCAGCACCAGGGCTCTGAAGCCTGCTCTTGTCTTCTTGGTGGAAGCCCAATTAATTTTCACAGATCTTTCCCACAGCTTCAGGTTGTCAAACCACACAGCACCAGCCTGGGTTAAACTGCATCCAAAGAGACAGCAGCTACAGACCAGCTCTCTGATATGGCTGGCAGTCCATTCAAATGAACCAATATTCAAGAGCTGGAGGGAGGGAACATGAGAGAGCGACAGACAGACACAGGGTGAAGTCTCTGCTTTCAGAGAAATTGCCATAATGTGTCTGAGCAGGTGACAACAATGAGAAGAAAAATGTATAAGAAGAATATGAATTTAATTTCTATCTCAAGTTGTTAATAGTAGCTGAGACACAGGCCCTTTCACAGCTGAACTGGCATTTGGATTGATCAGTATTGACAGCTTGTTTACTGGGAAGATCTTAAGGGCTAGAAGTGCTCACCAAGTAGCTTAAGCTCCTTCCTTCCCATGAAAGGAAAATACAGTGAGGGGGAGGCTAGCTCCTTACACTCTGCTGCTGCAAGAGGAAAAGAAAACCTTTCACTTTCTTGTTTTGCATTGAATTTAGAAAATTTGACTTGCTAATCTTTTATACGTTGGCATTCTTTCATCTTCTTGAGAGATAAATATTTTTAATCAGGCAATTCCCTTCAGGATAACAGTGATTCAAATTATACTGATGAATGATATCAATCAGTTATTAGGCTTGAAAAATTTGTATGTCAAACCCTAACAATGTTTATCCTAACAAAAGTGCAAAGTTTTTTTCTCCTTCTTAAAAATAACCCAAACCTCTAATAGTTTTTTTTTTCCCTACACTCAAGAGGGCTTTTTTTTTCTTCAAATGTTAGAGTAAAACCAGCAGCTAACTAGTGAGTCCTGTTTGCAGTAGAACATTATTAAACGTTCTAATTAATCAAATTAATGGAAGATAGCATGGCCGTATCCCTGCAGATATACAGAAGATATTTTCAAAGAGACTGCTTTTTAAAATGGAAAATTAACATTAAATGGCACTGCTGACTTTAAAAGCCCTAGACATAGTTGTCTTTTCTTCCTCATTATGTTGCCAGATATCTATCTTGACTCAGACAGCATCTGACTTTTCAGGATTTTAAATGATCAGAACATCAGGGCCAGTCCCAAGGGAGTTCAAGCACAGAGCTCTGCCTCTCTCTGTCCCTTGTCCTAGGAGTCAGACTGTGACCCTTGCTGCAGAGGAGGTGACTTTCCAAAACAGGACATCTATCAAAGCTGCTAATCCCCGAGCTTCTCCATGCACTAAGGGGATGCCTGGACTACACCATGAGGTTTTCACTGGCAAAGACAATGCCACACCAATGGCTGCACCAGGGCATCATAGCTATAACTTGCCTTGCTCAGAGAGACTTGTATGCAAGCAGAAGGAACAGCTGTACAACCTGAGCATATGCCTTATTTGCTTCAAACATGTTCCTGTGGAGATTCACAGGAATGGGCAACTCTCAGCACGTCAGTGGCTGCTGAGCAAACTCAGCTGATGAATTTGTAACACAGGAAGCTGTGTCTAGTCCCACCTAGTCCACATATGATCCAAGGTGGTGTCTGACACAATCTTCCAATCTTGTCTTTCCTCTAGATTAAGCAGCACATCTAGCACAACATTCCTCTATCTGACAGCAGAAAAAATGAACATTTACTTTTCAGAAATTCCAACAAAACCTCTAAAGACAACAATGCTGGTAAACCTCATAATGGATGGGATCCTGCATAGTATTACCAACTTAAGGATTCTTCTGATGGGGACACAGTCAAAGTTCCCAGGATTAGAAGGGTCTTAAACTTATTCTCACTTTTCCCCTTATGTCTCTGATATCAGAAAAGAGGTAAGATTGCTATGACCTTTTATATTTCCATTCTTTATGCAATAAACTCAGCCTCAAGTTTCATTGTCTTACTTACTGAGACCCCAAAAGAACTTGCAGACCTGCTGTGAACAAAAGAATTCGTGATGTGTATCAGGGTACCCACATGCTTCTGTGTCCTACCACACTGCCTCAAGTTAGGGGGAAATTAAAAACCTAAACCAAACAGCACAACTCTAACTGGCCAAACCATTTATTCTGAGGATAACACAAGGTCTGTAACACAGGGCTGGAAAAAATACAAACTGCAAAATCCAGTACAAGATTTATTTGTTTCACTTGCGCTCGATGTGGCCTGCTTTCCTCACTGGACCAACGTTAGGAGTCTGACCTAAGTCATCACTTGTGCTTCACCTGCTGCTCACCAAAGACTTGTCCCTCCATCACTGCAGTCACAAGTAGGAGTGAAACGCTCAACAAAACACAGTTTGGCCATTGCTATTATTTTAAGCTCCCTCTCATGAAAAAATGTTACATCTCCAGCATTCAAAGAAAGAAAGACATTTTAATTGGTGTTCACAAAAGGATCTGGATGATAATGAAAACAGTAAAAATCTACAGAAGAAACGACATTCTGAAAATAAATCAGGAAGCACATTCAATACCCAAACAATTCCCTACAGAAGGGCGACAGAGGACAAATAATGCTCATCAAGATTAAGCTACAGTCAAATTAATTCATTTTGTACACAGAAAATTCTTATCAGTAATAAGCAGTATAGACACCTAAAGCAAAAGGAGATGCAGCTGCAAATTGTGGCATCTTTGCACATCCCTTGTCATTATGGAACTAAGCATATTGTTTAGCTCCTACTTGCAGAAGTAATTTTCACAAAACAATATTTATCTTATG